>NW_020955447.1:609729-696172 GCF_003031625.1 Empidonax traillii
TTTCAGAGTTTTTTTGTTTTAAGACCTAAATCTTCCAGTCTTACTAAATTACTCCCTGCTATATATAAAAACATCAATACTGAAATTAACATATTTCTTTACTTGGCAGTGTGGTGTGTGCTTATGATTCATGGATGTATAAACTAATACTTGATCCTGTGGATACATAAATTTGTTCGTAAAACTATTTCTCTGAGCTAAGAGCATCCACCTAGAAGTGGAAGTGCTGAGGCGAGCTCCATTGTAAAAGGTGTATGTTGTATGCTGTTGCCTTAAAGCTTTCAGCAGTAGCTTGCCATCATTACCAATCAGAAAAGATTAAACTTTTAAGTGAAACTTATGCTTGTTTTCAGAATTTAATTATTTTAGGAGTTCCAAATGAATTGTATAGAATTGTTGTTTCTTAGAGGTATGGCTTTAATCAAAAAGTCCCATGGGCAGTACTGATTAAGGGTTACAAATTTCTGACCGTGTTATCTGCTCAAGGAGAATAGTGAGACTTGAAAACATCTGATCCTTGTTTGAGTCCAGTCTTGACTACATTTTTGGCTATGACTTGTCTAATAAACTTGCATTTATTGCTCCTTAAGATGGTGTAAGTATGGGAAAAAGGTTTGTCTCTCATCATACTGATGAGAGACCACCCCTTCTCCAGTGCATAAAGTACTGCTGGTAAGCAGTAAGAAAGCAGTAAGTGCTATTCTCTGCACTTTCTAGCTGCTCTAAAGGATGTGGATATATCTTTGATCTAAAAGTTCCTTTCTGATTTGGTTTTGATGATCTCTTATGACACCTTAGTGTCTGCTGTGCTTCCAGCCTGTAGTGGTATAATTAGCTGGGAATTGGTATGTTGCTCTAATGTTAGGAATAAGGAAACTCTGTGATGGTAGTGATTTTATAGTTTTGTTAACAGTGAACTAATGTTAGTTTTTATTTTTTCAACTGTTTTATCTTCATTCTAGACATATCTTTAATTAAGTTCTGCATATTTTATTCTTGTCTTCATTATCCTGTAATGAGGGTTCCAACTGTGAAAGTTCATTTTACTTACAGTAAAACTTTACATAGGTTTTTATTACAGAGGGAAACAATTTTGTAAGTAATAGGTTCTTTTAATGACACAGTATGTTAAAAATTGATTCTCAGTTTTGACTGCAGAGTATGTGTAGTTTTAATTATGACAATTATCTTCATACTGTGGGTTCTATAAACGATTCTCAGTTGTTGATCTTTTTAGGTAGGTTTCTGAATTGACATTCTAGTTTTTCTGCTGGTTTGAGAGAATCGCAGCAGAGACATTGTGACTGAATTTGGAAGATAGCTTTGCTTCAGTCTGTTTAGTTCAGAATTAGAGGACATCACGATGTATTACAAAATATCTGTGTATGGGGAATTTATTGAACTGATTCCACACTTACCCAGGAAACTATTACAGGTTACTCTTGTTGTAGTGGTAGTGTTCCCTGTTACCTCCTAATATATTCTGATCTTTTTCTCCAGACTATTCTCTATATTAAACATAGAGAATAGTCTGGAGAATGTTGTTTTGATCTTGGGACAGGTTAACAAAGTCTTAGCTGTGAAACAAAGTAAATTTTTTGGAAAGCACTTCTGTAAAATATTTTGTCTTTTCTTAGCAACACATCTTACTTATATAGTAAGTTTCTGTACTGACAGAAATTGTGTGCTTACATTTACATTTGGAGTATGAGTAGTCTTCATTGACTAATAACAGATTTTTTTTTTTTTTATAATGCTAAGTGTAGGAAACCTTTGTTTTGCTCACCATAAGTCATTGGAGCTGGATAAAATCTGCTTGGCCTTTCTCAGTGCCTCTGCTGAAACGGTCTTGGGTTTTAATATGTTAATCCTTGCTTTATACATAAAGTTGAGTATTTTAAATCTGACTTTTAAAACCTGCTTTTTCCCAAATATTTTATGAAGTTGCTTTTCTTGCTTGAAACTTTAAAGTACCCTAGCATTAGTTGGATGTGTCTTTAATCACTGTTCTCTTTTGGAAACTCACACTGCTAGATTAGTCCAGTGGCCATTGGTACTCCTTTTACATGGAAGTCTCAGAGCTGTTCTTCATCCCTAATAGGGCTTTTGCCCTTGTTCCTTTAACATTTACAGTTTTTTGTGGAAGTCAAATCCTGTACTTATGTCTGTTCTTTACATGTGTTGGGTTTAACTGTGTATACTGGAACACATAACTTCAGTTTCCTACTGGTTGGGATTTTTAAATGTTTCTTCTTTGAGTGGCAGATGAAGTGTCTTCAAAGAAGACTTAGGCTCTTAACATTTACTTAACTATTAAGGTGGATTTTAAGTTACAGGACAAGACCACTATAAGGTTGCATAAGTACCTTTAACAAAGTTCACTCACTCCTGAAGTTTCAGGAAAGATGAACATTGTAATAATTTTTTGTAACACCATTGACAAACTTCTGCTGTAAATGTCACTTTCCTGTCAGTTGCTTGCTTTCATACAATGGTTTGCGGTGTATCAGGCTGTGCCTCTGTGCCAGCTTCTAAAGTGCTTTTCTATGTAAGCAAGTAAACACACGTTTGTGCCAGTGTGTGTTTTACTTGTTTCAGTTTGCTTGGTTGGAGTTTCCCTGAGTAATATGGGGTTCACTGCACATCTCTGAAGATGTCAAATTAATTAGACAGTCTCCCAAGCTACCTGTGCACATTCACTTAGGGCATAAGACTTCAGGCGTGCAGCAAACCAGTTAACTCATAAAAATAGTCTTGATTAGACTTCTGGTTTAGCATGCACTTATTTTTTTACTTGAGGGTAAGGCATAAATAACTTTCTGTAATGTCAAGCAAAAAGATGCAGTTCATGGTGAGTAGTTTTTTTGTTTGTTTGTTTTTTTCAAGAAATAGTCATTACAGATGTAAGGCATTAAATATTTTTTTGCAAGATGCATTGAGGGGTTTTTTGCAGGTTGATTTGTTGTTTTCTTGTGTTTTGCTTTGGGTTTTATTTTTTTTTTCATTGGGGCATGTGCAGAGTCTGTGTTCCCAGCTTGTAAGGAAATTTGGAGTAATTGATTATAATAAGCAGATATATTCACATACACTGTAGATATGAGGGTTTTGCTTGGAAAAAAACATTAAAATTACAGAAGAACTTATTAAAGACCTGTTATAACGTTGGATTTTCTTGTGGGAGACTTTTGTTAAGGACAGACCTGATAACTTGATCTGTCTATATTGTTTAACCACGGTATTTGAGAATTATCTTCTCTTTTTTATTCCAGCAAATGCTTTGGAAATTAAGTCTGAAGTTGCTATGGTCTTCATTTACATTTCTCAGCTTGTATTTTCTGCATGTTTCACTGCATTTGAAATTAATAAATTCAGAATTGAATGACTTCATTATAATTTATATATAATCACGAATACACTTACGACAAAGCACAGCGTATTTTTCCTAATTCCCTGTTTTGCATTTGTTTCAGTTCTTAGGTTGTCAGCTGACAACCTGCTTCCAAGATATGTGATCTAAGCTGGTTTTACCCATCTGTATTTCCTGTGCAGTTGCAGAAGTCAGGGAAGTGTCTGTGCCTTATCTCTGCAGTGTGTATGGATGCAAATTCATGAAGGAATATTTAAGTGCATTTGTTTTTAAAATTAAGGCAAATCTCTACCCATGATGAGCCAAAACTCAGTCCTAATATAGACTTATTCCTATGTTTTCCGTTATTCTAAAAGGTAGGAATTTCAGCTTTGTAGGTGACACCGAGGCAGCATTCACCTAAAACACAGATGTTCTCTAAAGAGGCATCACAACAATCAGAAATGTCCTAGCCTGGATAAGCTCAGATAATGGTGTTTTGTTTCTTTCTTTGTGTTAGGTCACATGCTTTAAAGTGAGACATGTCTGTGTTATTGGCTCCTCCTGAGAGAGGAGAGGAATGGGTAACTGGCTGGGAAGATGAAGAGATCAGTGCTTTTGTGACCCCTTCTTCTCTAGCTTGTCTAGTTCACCATTGCTGCCCTTAAGCCCAACACCAAGAACAGATGCTTATCCAAGTTCCATGGCAGAAGTGATATCAGGTTAAATTAGTAGCACCTATGCATTTATATATTATCTGTTCCTCTGATTTCACTGCATTTGGGTTTTCTTTGGTTTACTCCTCAGTCCAGTATTGGTCGGCGCCTGGTACACATGCTGCAGCATGTGTTTCTTGTATTTTAACTATTTACCCTCTGTCTCATGGGCTTTGGAATTTTTAAAAATTGTGGCTTGTTAAATAAGCCTTGAAATACAGTGTTACCCTAATTAGCTAATCAGAATTATCCCGTAGGTATAATTGATTTTAAAATATGAGATGTGAAATAGAGCGGTTTAACAAGATAAGATTTGAATGTAGATGTGTTTCTGTTTCCCTCTGGTTTATACATTTTAATGTTTTTCTCCCTTTATAATATCTTGTCTATTTGAAAATCTAATTAAAGATAATTTAATTAGTCCTATGTTTAACCAGATTTTACATAGAAAATGTTTTAGGGATTACATACTTTTGATCCTAAATGTACTTGTTTCCTGCTTGGAAGAAGATGAAAGGATGTTTGAGGTGGATCTGTGAGAACTTGGTTAACACAGAAATGGGTGTGGAGAGGAGGCAACAAATGAGTGGAAAGCCTCTTGAGGGCTGCAGCGTAGTAGGGTGCTCTAGCCAATAGCTGCATCACTTCCGAAGGTGTTACCTTGGGTCATAGTTCAGAGATGAGAATAATCTGAAGCAGTTTAAAATAGAACTGTCTATGAATTTAAATAACATTGTTAGGATAACAAATGAGGGAGTAAACTACGTTTTATTTTTTGATTCAGCTTTGAAAGATCTGTCTAACTTTAAAGGTACTCATGCACTGTAATACTTCCTGCCATTGTTATTTGTGCTTGATCGCTGCGGGGAGCAGTAATGCATGAAATCACAGGCAGTGCCTCCTTCAGTCAGGCTTCGTGAATCAAGGTTTCCCCCTTCCTCTGCCTTGCAAGGGTATAGCTGTAAAAGGTCTGAACAGTCTGTAGTTCTGTTCCAAAAGCATACTTAGTTTTGTTTCTTCCTTAGAGCTAGACAGCATGAAGCACTCATGTGAAATGCTCCAGTTATACCCTTTATCTCTGTGGAGACCAGGTGAATTTTGGGTAAGACAAGGAGTCAGGAGATATGGCATTGTCTTTGCCAGCTTGTGGTGTCATTTCTGAAGATGCTTGTGTTGCGTTAGCAGAATACCATTAGCAAAATGTAAGGCTGATTCTAGTGTGTGAAATAATAAAGGAAACTTCAGTTTTATAATTGTCATCTCTACAGTTTTGTTTTTTTATTTTTGCCTTGGCTGTTGAATAATTAGAGTAATATTTTTTTACTAGAAGACAGTCTTATTTGCCTTAAATGTAACTTGCTTTTCTTTACTTTTTAAATATATCTGGTGTTCTGGGAGGTGTGATTTAACAGTAGCAAGAGACCAGAAAGGAGAGTTAGAAAAAGTCTTTGAAAGCAAAATACATTCTAAGTTACTGAATTCTTTGGCCTTATCTCTTGTTATAAACAACACATGCAAAAAAAAAAAAAAAAAAAAAAAAAAAAAAAAAAAAAAAAAAAAAAAAAAAAAAAAAAAAAAAAGTAATCAGAGGATATACCCCTGAATACTCTGTTCTAATTATCCACTAACAGCTCTGAAAACTGACAATTCTTTTCTAGGTCATGTTGCCTCCTGGTGCTCAGCACTCTGATGATAAAGGTGCTAAAGAAACTATTCTTGATGATGATGAGTGTCCACTGCAGATATTCAGGGAGTGGCCTAGTGATAAAGGTAGGTCCAAAAAACTTAGAGATGCTTTGTGCCTTGAGTCCTTCCTGTGGACCCCCTGTAAACTGAGAAATTCTAACATACATTTTAGTACTTTTTGCTTTTGGGCACCTTTAATGTGAGGGAGCATTAGAGTTATGTACTATTTCATTATGCACTGTTTGTAATATTACATCTTTAGGAACAGAAAGGCTTTACATTTTATCCTAAAGTTTCTAAATTATCTGCTACAGAGGAGTATGCTACTAATCTTTGTGTACTTACTTCTAAGTTTAGACTATTTTGAAGAAGTGTCAGGAGTTTAGTAATCTGAAAGTAATCCTGTAGAACACTTGCAAATTAATAGATGTTGGTTGTGTTTTTGTTCACTGATAGTGTGACTCAAAGGATGTATAATACTGTGTTTTAGGAATACTAGTCTTTCAGCTGAAAAGGCGGCCTCCTGATTATGTCCCAAAGAAAACCAGGAAAATAACTGAAGGAAAGCCATTAAAGGGGAAGGAAAGAATTGACGGGTCTGGCTACGGCTCTTGTCTTCCTCCTGAGAAACTACCATACCTAGTAGAATTAAGCCCAGGTAAGCATTCTGACTGTCTAAAAATCTAAATTACGTTATTACATGGTCATTTGGATTTTCCAAAAGTAAGCACCAGGATTTTCCATTGTGTGCACAAGGAAGTCTGTGGGCAGTGTGAGTGCCACATCAGTTGTTCTTCTGATGCCAGACCCTGAATTGGACCTGTCTAAAGGTAGAGCTGAATCTTTCTGCAATACCAGATTTTTAGCAGTAAATGTTTGGACTGCAAGAAGAGGAGAAATTATTTAGTAAGACTTTATCTCTATTAGCATGATTGCAAGTATGAAGCTTTCAGTGTTCTAAAAACAAAATAAAAAAATCCTTCAGTCTTCAGCTTTCTTTAGATTTTGGGATTTAAAACTGGATAATAAGTAAAGAGTGTAACATGTCATCTTGTCATTTGGGATGGGAAACCAGAAAAGCACTGCTCAAATCTGATTTGTTTTACGTTCACAAGTACATTGTAGCATACCTGGAATTTGACAGTACCCTGCATGAAAAATAACATTTTCTTAACAGGACAAGAATATGAATTTTTAAATCAAACTTAAATGTTAAACATTTTTCAGCCTATATGAAACCTTCAAATCACTGGCAAGGCTGAGTTTTATTTTGGCATTGTTACAACTCTCTGGGGTGCATTGTAATTTACAGTTAATTTTATGATCTGGGAGCATCCAGGAGAGATTGTATATAGCACAACTGACACAACATACACAACATGTGCTCTTAATTTGTATTGTCATCGTGTTTAAAGATTCCATTTCGATGATTTCGTTATACGCAGCTCTTTTTCCTATTAAGTGTGACTTGAGTACAGTTGAGCATGGGTCACTTGGATTTATTCAATCAAATTTTACAATTTGAAGTATGGTTTACCTTTTGAGAAGCAAGTATGGAAATTGGTGCTAAAACCTTTCATCAGAACTGCAAACAAAAAATTAAATTCATGGTCAAATAGTGTGGGATTTGTTTTTTTTTTTTTTTGTTGTTGGTTGGGTTTTTTAATCCAGATGGAGTTAGCGGTGCACAGAATATACTAAATTTATTATTCTCTTCTATATGGTGAGGTTTGGTTTGTGTATTAATATTTTGGGTTCTCTTAATATTTTGGGTTCTCCTATTTTTGATTTCTTGTGCTCTGAACTCTTACTCTTTGTGGAAAGTAGTATTACAGTGTTGTGCTTGGGCAGTGGAGCAAGACATCCATTAACTGAGGGAGGAAAAACAATCTGGAATGCCACAGGTGTCAGAGCTGTGTACTAAGCCTTCACACATTGCCTGTGGAACTGACCTATTGTTCATGATTTTCTTCTAACAGCTTGTTGTCACTTTTCTAAATAATAAGGATTGTTTCATTCAATAGCTCTGTAGTACTGATGTCTTTATATTCTACACAGTTTCTGAAGTTGAAAGAGTTTAATGCACTTCATCCTTATAAAGTGAATAAGTGTTTTCTGGCTACGGTTTCACCCTTTCCTGTCTTTTCTTTTCTTGCCCTCCTCCGCATGTTCTGCATGGTATCTGTCCTGCTGGTGCTGCCTTCACCTGGGTCCTCTGCATGTGTTTCTAACCCCAGGGAGAAGGAATCACTTTGCCTACTACAACTATCACGCTTATGAAGGTAACGCTCTATTTAATACTGTTCTCTCATTAGTCACTAAAAACTTCACTCACTGTAAATCTTGTTTCATTTTGACAAATGAAAGGCTGTCTTTTTATCTTGGGGGGGTTTTTTCCAGTGGACTGCTTTGGTGAAGTAGTTACCTGTCTTGTCAACGGCCATTTAATTACTTGATCTGTGAACAAGCATCAAATATATCATGAATATGCTATCATCCAAAGAGTTCAATGTTCCAGCTACAATTAACAACTAAGTTTCATAAGGTGGTTTAAAAGCAAGCAGTGTTATGGTAGAAATAAAAAGTTCTTTGATCCATTTGCCTGCAGAATTCATAGTTAAAAAGCATATTGGGTAAATGGCGTAGAACTTAACCATGCTTCCCACTGCTTGACTGCATTGATGCAGTGGATGAAATCTGTGATTTTTGTGTGAAATAGTTTAGACCACTGGTAAAGTGACCTTACTTTTTACTCTGTGGTGTTCCTTAGCACCGTAGCATACTTTGATGTTTCTGCTGCGTGGTTTGTGGTGTTGCCTAACGTAAGTGGTGTATATCAAAGATTTAACCATGTTAGACTGCAGAGTCTTGTTCAGTTTTATCTGTAGTATTTGAAATTGATAACCTAACATACAAATCATTATGCTTCCTTGATTCTCTGTAGAGTTTAGAGTAATGTGCTGATACATCCTGGTTTGGCCAAAGAGACGAGAGTACAAAGCGACTTTCTTCATCATGAAATGTCTTACCAAAGTACCTTTTCCTTTTCTTACCTTTTTTATTCTCAGTTTCCTCATTGGATTTTCTAGACTGCCATAAAAGTACTACAGGTAGTAGTCAGTGTTACTCACCCTTTCTTTCATGGTTGTGGAGTACAGTACTGGGGTTTAAAGAACTCTGTTCAAACCTGTGCTTCTAGTGAGGCATTCAATTCTTTGAATTGAATCCAGACTGCCATTTCATTAACATCATTATTCCAGAGAGCAAAATAGCTTTGTAGAGTGTGCTGAACTAAAAAGCATGGATGGGCTCTCCAGGAACACTTAAAAATTAAGTAGAAAGCTTGAAATTTGGTTGTGTCTCACTGGAAAAGAAAAAAGGCAGTCTCTTAAATCTTAGAAAAAAGAGGTCTTCGTATTCTAGAGTCCAGCGTGTCTCTTTGGAACAAAGCACTTCAGGATATTTGTATTTATTGTAGAAATAACTCCTGTAGAAATGTCCTGTAGAAACGTTGGCTGTTTATATTCTTGCAGAAGAGCCTAGCAGATTCATGCTTTGTGCAATTGTACAAATTCAGTAAGTTTGCTACTGAAGTTAGTCCAGTTTTTCCACTTCTCCACAGCTGCTGATGTTGCTGGTTGTATGACTCTTTCATTGGCTGAAGATTGGATTCTGGATGGTAGAAGATGCACTTCAGTAGCTTGTGGCTCTAAATGTGGCAGTGAGCAACTGTCTCTGTATCCAAGCCATGAAATGAACCGATAAACTGAGATGAATCTGCTAGTAATAAAAATACTGGATAGATTGAAGTGAGATTCGGCAGCGCTTTGAATAGCTAATACTGTCTATATTATCTGTGAATATGGCTGCTGATGAGTTCAGGGATGTTATTAGCTTCAGTTATTCAATCATAATATTTAAAGGCTGAGAAAAATCACAAACCCACATTTTTTTAGGATATGAGTCTCTGAGAACTTACAAGCCTAAAATCAAAATTACAAAGCATTAAAAAAAAAAAAAAAAAAGGCAAAGCCATAAGGCTTTTCTCCTTGCTTTATCGCAAAAGAGCAACCCTGAGCTGTAGAATACATAGCAATGGAAGATGTGGAGGACATGCAGGTATAAGAACTCAGAAAAAAGAATTGCAGGAGGCTAGAAAAGTTTGAAAGCCTTGGCCAGGGTGTTCTCCCAGCCAGCCTTCTTTCTGAGAACAGAACTGCAGTATATATGTGTAACACTTTTACAATTAGTTTGAAAGAGTTTTGTTCTCTATTAGAAGAACAGTTTATAAAATAGTTTTCCATTGGCTTTTTCTGCTGGAAGTGCACATCTTGTCTGAAATTTAATAGCAGAATTATCTCCTGAATTTCACATCTCTTGAACTTATTACAGTTTAAACTCTTAGTACTGAGGAACTTGTGCAGGAAATATGCTTTTCAAATGTAGATTTAACTAATTTTAACTCAGTAGGTGTGAAGTCCATTGTGTGACCATTTTTATTCAGCTTTGGGCTTACTTAGTTTGGTCTGGTTCTAAGCCTATACTGTTTCCTGGCATTGTTTCAGGCATTAGATTAGTGAAATCCATTGAGATTAAGATTTCCAGAGTAGTGTAGGGCTCACCTTATAGTGGTGAAGTAACATGTTTGAAAAATACATCCATGATGGTCAGCCTTATTTTTTTCTGTTGTTAAAAAAAAAATGTATTTGTGTTATGAATCACTGAGTTGATGTGCTTACAAAGTGACTTTTCATTTCACGATACATTCTTTTTGTAAAACTGGTATTTGAAGTATGAGTGTTGACTCGTAACTCCGTAAACCAAGTAATGAAATCTATCCTCCTTAGCTAAGGGCAACCTTCATGGACTGTCATATTTTGGGGAGTAGGGCCTTTGTCACAGGTATGGCAGAATCTGTGTCCTGCTGCAGTGAGTTATGAAGGATACATTCCAAACAACATTTAGACGAGCTTTCAGCTGTTGAAGAACAGGAATTACAACACTTTGCACTGTAGTATAATGCAACCTTCCTTCCCTCTTGCATCTCTCCCCTAGAACAAAAAGGCCTTTCATAGTTTTTTTAGAATTTACAGTAATTATCTTCAAGATTAAGAGACCTTTTACTGTAGAAACTGACTTTTACTGGGTTGAGTATTATATGTTCTAAATAACTTTTGAGTAACTCCTTAAATCTTCATCATTTTTGTGGGAATAAAAAATAGTATTGGTATCTAGTGCTGTTCTAAAACAAGTTTTTTTTCATGTTTACAATGGACACTGCATAGAAAAGAAACAGTGTTAATATGCCTCAGCAGAAAGATTGTGATACTAAAATATATTTCTTACATGAAAGCACATTTTTTGTGACCTACATCTATATTGAGGATATACAGTGGCGCAAGGTAAATGTTAATAGAAACTTGTGGCTTATTAATTAGCCACAAGTGCTGAACTCAGGGATGAGATCAGGAAGTTCTCTTAAATAAACGCTTGAAAACAATAATATTTTATAATGTATCTTGCAGAAATATATAGGAATATTTTAAAGGTGGTGTTTGTTTCTTTTTAAGATGTCAAAAAATGAAAAAGTAGGGGGCATGTTTAGTATGGGGTGAAATCTCTAGACTGCAAAGCTTGTTTTCTAATCTATATATACAGGGCTTAGGAGAAAGTACCATAAGAAATTAAGTACAAAAGCCCTAGATAACTAGCCCTGGCTTTTATGCCACTGACTTTTTTGAAATTCCAGTATTTTTGCTTGTTGAATACAGGTCCCTGTCTCCAAACTGTATCTTGTATCTTTTAGGTGCCAGATTTACCAAGCTAGAATGTGGGTAGGAGGAGGAAATGCTTGACTTTTGGATTCATAAAAAAATGAAGGAAGCTACTCTAAGTTTTGGGGTTAAGCTGTGGAGAGACATAATAAAAATTCATGTAATTCGGTATAAGCAGACAAATGTATTCAATAATCTATTACAGTCTGCTTTTGGTGACATTGAAGGTGCAACTATATAATTTCTGATTTAGCATTGTTAAGTATTAAAAACTGCACATGATTCAAGTTGCTTAAGATACTGCATTATCATTACCTTTTTTGGGGTACAATGATATTAAATGTATGCCTCTCTAGACTCAAATATAAGTTTTTAATAAAAGACTTATCCCTGTACCTTGAAAATGTTTAGAGGAGGGAGTGCTGTTATGATTAATGCTTCTTTTGTGATGGATGACATACTAATGTAATGGCAGTGATTCTGTGTTCAGTAACTGGATATTAGTGTAGTATCAGCACTTCACTTTTGTATTTACGGTACCAGTCTATGGACTATCTGTACCTGGTGTTTTTATGTCATATTAGCATTCCAACAACCCCAGGAGAAGCTTACTACTACTATTTTATGGTTAAATGACTTGCATTCTGATTTTAATAATCAGATCCTGGTAGTAATGCTGGGATTCTGCTACTAGATTTATGGAGGTTTATATTGACTTTCACTTAAAGATGTGAAGATGACTAGTATCCTACCGCAGACAGTGTCACTGTATGTGCCACGGCTTTAATAATATTCTCTAATGCTTTTTGGGGGATGACTTGAAGTCATTGTTCATTTCCGCAGGTAAGACATTCTTTGTCTTGCAGCCTCTCTGTTTTACATCTTTGCTTTGGAGAAGAGATTGTAGAGAAGTCAGAAGTGCCGGTATTACTTCAATAGCTGATAGTATTTAATGCTGTAGGATTTTCTGGGAAGCAGGGAGGATTTATATGTACGCCAAAACCCATTTGTATTAGCCTGTGAAGGTACCAGCTAAAATCACATACACTTTATATCCAGTGTATCTTGTGAAATTTTATTCTACTTGGACAGTATGTGCTTCTGGGGGGAGTAGGAAGATGAACTTTATTTTTTACCTCATTTTCTATGAGATGAAAATATAGGTTTATGAGATGAAAATATAGGTTAATGGGACTACAA
This sequence comes from Empidonax traillii, assembly GCF_003031625.1. Lineage (NCBI taxonomy): Eukaryota > Metazoa > Chordata > Aves > Passeriformes > Tyrannidae > Empidonax > Empidonax traillii. The sequence continues at coordinate 622,452 of NW_020955447.1, forward strand.
AGGTAAGGCCAGAAGTGCTAAAGTGCTATATATTAAGACTAAAGCTGTTGTAAGTAAACGTTATGTAAGATTCTTTTTTAATATTGTTCTAGTTCAGTGTCTGATGAATTGGAAACAATTTGGTATGTGGACCACTTGGCAATAGATAATGCTGATAATCTGTACTTCAGTAAGATCAGAATATTCTATTACTACAGAGATCTGCAGCTATTTTATTTTCCCAATCTTTAAACCCATTCTGGTATACCCCTGTAAAATCTTAGCATTTAACAAAAATTGTACTGTTCAAACTACTAGGAAATAGAGAAGGTTTTTCAAAGTATGTTCAGAATAGTAGTTCTTGATTACTTTGTTCTTTGTGTTTGTAGAAAACAGCTGCTCCAAGTAGGCTCTGTCTACTTTCAGTGTTCTTGCATTACAATGAACAACTAAGTTCCCAACAAATCTTGAAAGGATGTCACTCAGTTTTTTTGTGAACATTGCTATTCTGAATTAAATTACAAAAATGTAGAAATATTGTGTGAATATTTAAACTTTAATAACTTGCAAATTAATATTTATTACTTGCTGTACAGATGGTTCTGACTCCAGAGATAAACCAAAGCTCTATCGTCTACAATTAAGTGTCACTGAAGTTGGAACTGAAAAATTTGATGACAATTCCATTCAGGTATGGAAAAAAGTAGACTCAGATGACATTATTGATCTGATCTCTAGTGTGTTATGTGTAATTGTGGTAACTAGTAAAATATGCTATAAATACCCTTCAAAGCTAAAAGGGAAAAATATTATTGCAGTTTCATAATAATGGTCATAAGTATCTGAATTTATTTCCTTTCTTGTGTTAACAGAAGTGTTTTATTATTTTAAGTAAGGTCTTTATCATTTAAGCATTTAATTATTCGAAGTGAGGTTTTCTGTTTCGTAACTGGATCAAATGGTGCATATCAGTGTTATTATTGTAGTTGCTTAATGGCTTTCAAGTCCTACTCTCAATCCCTTTGAGGTAGAATTTCTTCAGTGTATAAAACATGCATATTTGTGTGAAGCTCATGCCAGATAGTCTCTTATAGCACCCTGGGTCCATGTCAGTGCAGTTAATTGACTTGCAATCTCACAATTGCATTGTGAGATTTCACATCAAAACAGCAAGTGGAAGAAAACGGTCTGAACAGTATATGACTAAAAAGGTAAAAAACTTTCTGTTGAGGGATTTCTGCTGTGCATGTTAGTTAAATGTGTGTTTCATTATTCTTCTTGCAATGAAAAATGAAGTGAAACTCACTGATGGTAGTACCACTCATCTGTGTTAAAGTCATAAGCAACCAAAGTTAAATTACTAGCCTGTAAGTAGGGTAAGCTGCAGCTTTATTTTAATTTCTGCTGCAGTATAATTTTATTTATTCTGTGTTAATTAATTCTGTTCCCAGTTATTTGGTCCAGGAATTCAGCCTCATCACTGTGACCTCACTAATATGGATGGAGTTGTTACTGTAACCCCAAGAAGCATTGATGCTGAAACCTATGTGGAAGGTCAGCGTATTTCAGAAACTACCATGCTACAAAGTGGAATGAAGGTTCAGTTTGGGTCATCTCATGTATTTAAGTTTGTGGATCCTACTCAGGACCATATTATTTCCAAAAGACCTACTGATGCAAGTCTTATGGTCAAGGGTCCAAGACACAAAACTGGGTGAGTAAAATTTATTTTCTTCCTGCTGAAGTGAGGAGGTGAGCCTTGGAAAAAAATAGAGAATGAGTGCATTATAAATGGCCTGTGACTAGAGTAGGACTTAAAAGCAACTACTCAGAACTAATTTAAGGTGTTAAATATATAATTTTAATACTTGAGCTCCACCTTGTGATTTTATTTAGGATTAGCAAGTGTCTTTTTCATTATGGAGTATTCGAACAAGTTTTCCTCGTGCTCACTGCTGTTCCTCATGTTAAGTACTTTATTGTATTTCTCAATTCATCCAACCTTTGGGATAAGTAAAGAATTTGCTGAGTGTTTTCAGAGAGTCTGGTTTTTGTTTTTTATCAGATAAGTTTTAAAATTCCACTAGAAGGCTCTGGAAATGAAGTAGTCACAAAGTGAAATTGTTAAGATAGGGAACTAAATGTCTTAATATAGCAGCCTCTTTTTACAGTGTAATTACTTATGTTCTAGTTCCTGTGTTGCAAGGACTAACAGTCTGGAAGTCAACCCTGTTGTTTCTCTGTATATTCATATTTTTGATAGGTGCGTAATAAAAATACTGATTGTAGATTTAGTGACTTGTAGGGGTTCAGGTGTTTTCTTCAATGGCTACAGAAATAATTAGAAGAAACAACCTTAAAATGATTTTGTTTAGCAGGGAAAAAAACCAACATAGCTCCCATCTTCTCTGGGTCCAAATGAGACTACTACTGCTGCTATACTTATTATTATATAATGTGGTTTAGAAAAGAAACAAATTGGAGATGAGTGAGAGAAAGATATCTAGGAAAAGAAGCTTATCTGCGAGTTATTATGGGTGTACCTTTTAACCATTATTATTTTTTCTCCACTTAATTTTCACGTGGAAGGATATGGTATGCTTGTGGTAGGACCTGTCTGCAGGAGGACCTCCAGCCATTTAGCTGTCCTGTAATATTCCTACTTAAATCCTGAGTTCATCATGGACTTAGCCTGCAGATCAATAAATAAATGGTCTTGCAGATTTTCATAGTCAACTGCAAAGCACTGTATTACTGCAGAGCTCTATCTGGACAGTAAAATCTATGGCAAAAGGATATTGCAGCTTGAACAACTAAATACTTTTTAAAATCTTTAGAATAAATGTAATAACATGCATTACTATGATTTATGAATTATTTACGTCATCAGGAATGTTGTACACTTAGTACTGAAGAATTGAGCAGAACATTGTTGTAAGTCTATTGTAGGGAATACAATGCCATGAACATATTTTATATGTATTTATGTGTATTTGTATTTTCTCACTTGATACTCTCAGGCACATGGTGTGACTCTTGGGGGTGGTCCTGTGCAGGGCCAGGGGTTGGAATCAGTGGTCCTTGTGGGTCCCTTCCAACTCAGCATATTCTGTGAAATTAGCTAAGAATCTGTTTTTCCAAATTAAATGACCTGTGTAAATATTTTTTAGGTTTTAGTAATCTAAAGAATTGATACAGTATTAAACAAGAAACAGAGTAGCTAAAATCAGTAAATTAAAATTCAAGGGTTTTACCACGAGTCCAGTTAATATTAACTTTTTTTAAGTGTTTAACAGTATCATTTCTAAAATGTACTTTAAATGTTATCTTACTTTTAGAGCTGTACAGGAAACCACATTTGATCTGGAGGGAGATGTTCACAGTGGAACAGCACTACCAGCGAGCAAGGTATTACATGGCTAAATAAGTAATAAATAATAACATATATAGGTTAAATCAAAATGACAACATCTGTAGTACTTTGGGAAGTGTGGCCAATTCATCAGTCTCCCCAGCTGTTTTCTTTTGTGGATGGGCTCAGGTATCGTGTGCATTATTTTTTTTGTTTGGAGGCTTTTTTCCACAAAATTCTTTTGTTTAAATTTGTATTGATATTTGGCTCGCATTCCCTGTCAAGAATAGTAACATTTTTTAGAAAGAGAAATTTTTTTGAGCGCGAAATAGTTTCTCCCCAAACTGACACGTGCAAGTAGAGATTCATATTAAAACTGATACATCATTACCTTGTGTGTGTAGCATATGGCTGTTGTCATCTGTGATTGGGTAAATAAATGTTTTATATAAAATGTGAAAGGGTGTTCAATTTTACTGTAAGTAGGGTTTTAAAATTTAATGGATGTGACTTTAGAGTTCATTAGAGCTCCTGTACACACACTGCCTAAACAAACTGTCTCTGCAGTCATAATTATAAACATTTTATGAGGTGATAATATTTTCTTGCTTGCTTTCTGCACTGTATGTTAATAAATTTTGTGCCAGAATTGCATTTTATGAGAGCAGAGTAAAATGACACAGTGGTTAATGCCTTGCTATGCCTCAGTTGAAATGAGAGTGAATTATTTCAGCAGTGTGAAATGTAGTAATCCTCACAGATATGCATTTCCTTTTATGTTTTATTACTACTATCATAAAATTGAAATACCTGTAAATATTTAGCAATATTAATGTGTCAGTGTAGGTATTAAAAATACTCTGATAGCTTTTGAATATATTTGTTAGTTTTTTTTCTTTCGATTCAGTTTCTCTACTTTCTTTGTAGCTTTGTGATAATGCTTTCTTTTATCTTGTGTGTGTTCTTTACTCACTCTGTTAGGAGTTTATTTAGTGACATTTCAGAAGAACAGAAACATTGTAAACTAACAAAATGTCTTAAAACTCAGAGTAAGAGTTTCTGATATGACTTCATACCTTTTTCACACTCATTAGAAAAATACTAGTGGACCTAGGGGTTATTGGGAAAATTTATTTTCTTTCCTAGTTGTACTTTTTGAGAATGTGTATGACATCTTGTTAAATCACTGATGAATCACTCATTTTCTAACAGTTGGTCTCTTCTAAGTTTGCTTTTCCATTTGGAAAAGGGATAACATAACTTTAATGAAAGTTCTTTGAGAAATGTGGTGAAGAGTGATTCTGTGATTGACATGTCAGTAATGAAAATAAAATATTTTGCTAAAACTCTTGTTTTGAGATGCACTTTTTAGTAGATTTTCTTATGTCAAAGCAAATTATTTAGTCCTAGAAACTTCTTATGAAGTGTTGAAACACTTCTTATTTTACTGATGCCTTGTTTTCAACTCTGTACTGAAAATAATTGTTATGTATTTTGCTGCTAAAAACAGCATGTTTGTCCCCTTCCTGGTAGAGTTTAATGTAATTGGAATTTAAAAGTTAAAAGCTTCCTATTCAGGATTATGGGACTCCGAAAGAAAACAAATCAAATGGTACATAAAAAAATAACATCGTTTCAATTGCCACTTCTTATCTTGGAAAACTGTGTACTGTCTAGCAGATCCAACTTTCCTTAAGATCAGGATAAATTATGTTATGGATCAGTAGTGTGAGCACTTGGAACTATTGCAGAATCAGGGTTGGGGAGCATGGACAGTTTTAAATCAGTAAATATGTTTAACTTTGCCTCTTACCTAAAATTTTCATTACCAACTCATTCTTAGTTTGTATGGATAGCTGTGCAACTTTTAAAGATGTTTGAAAGTTGCATTGTAAGTTCTTGCAGTGCATTAACAAAGAGCTGCCTCTCTCTGACCATTGTGGTCTGTTGAATTGCAAGCAGTGCTGCTTTGTGGCAGAAACACCTGCTGAGCTGCCGGTCTCTGTGCCATACCCCTCTCTTCTGTCCTCCCATCTCTTTTCAAGCCTCAAATTGACACTTCATTTTAGTAATGCCAAGCTAATCCAGTGTTTGCATGCTAAGCACCTGTCCTGCTGTTTTGAATTAGAGCACCAGCAGGCTTGATGGCGACAGGACATCATCAGCATCCAGCACAGCTGAACGAGGAATGGTGAAGCCGATGATTAGGATAGAACAGCAAGATTACCGCAGACAGGAAAGCAGGTAGGAAATGTGTAACCCATTACTTATAATTGAAAAAACTGGAGTTGTTGTTCGAGTAGATCAAGCATCATAAGAGTAGAGGTGTGTTAAAGTATTTTAAACAGTCTGGTTTTCCCTGTGGAGAATGATGTTTCCTTTGAGATCTTGTTCCAAATAAACCTCAGGATTAACAACCAAAGCAAAAAAACTTCAGAATACTTAACATAATACTGAAGCAAAGGATTAATTTTTTTTATTTGCAGTTCTCTTTGTGAAGTCAGGCTGACAGTTGTATCACATCATTGTTGGTTTGTGGTTAGGCATGTCATGTGAAGTGTCTTCAATAACAGAAGTACAATTATTTGAAATTTTCATTTGCCAGTGGCAAGATGATGTGATTTCCTCTTGAGAGTGAAATAACCAGGTCATTCCTATTTCTTTTATAGTGTTGTTAGCAGGTGCAGATTCTGTCCTTTAAGATACCTAAAACCTGAGGGGACAGGGTAGTGAGCAATGTGCTCTAGTTGACCCCATTTTGAGCAGAGAAATTGGACCAGACGATCTCTAGAGTTCCTATCACACCTCAATGAATCAGTGATTATGTGAACAGAATTTTTTTCAAATCTTTGGAAAAATACAGAATTGTATTGCTGTCTACATAAATCAGCTTTTAAATTTAGATGAACAGCTATGATAAATGGATGAAAGGTAAGGTAAATGTGCTGCAGGGATAAAACATGCACTGATTCGAGTTGTAATGCATGTAGTATGAAGCTTTTAGTACTCTTAGATGGATTTATTATTCTCTAGACAGAAAACAGAGTTTAGAGATGTGAGTAGTAGAAAAAAATGCAATCAAAAAAGAGCAGAAAATTGTGCTTCTGCCTGAACTTGAATGTTCAAGTGTTTTATAGCAAGAAAATCTTTTAAATACCTCCAGTGAGGTTACAGTGGAATATAACTCATCTCTATTCTGCAGTCTCTTGGTAGAGTATTTGGGCATTTTGAGATTCCTTTTCAGAATTGCTTTTATTTAGATTACTGAAGATTAAACTCCTCCTTATTGAATTACTAGTATTTTAGCTGTAATTTTCCACTTTCATAAAAGATGACCAAAACCTATTTCTGAACTTTTTATAGCCTTTCAGAAGTTCTTGAGGCTGCTGCTGTTAGTATTTCTTGATCTGTATATGTTTGTGAAGATTATTGAATTTCTATAAGAAGGATTATCTTGTGCTATAGTTCTTTATTTCAGAAACACAGAGCCATCTGTGAGCTGCATTTTGGCTTTTTTTTGTTGTATTTTTAAAAACTTTTTAAAGTCCTTCTGAAGAGAGTACTCATTGCAAGTCTTTACAGGGTTTTTTCACATTGGTTCCTTTGTGCACGATGTGTTTTTACAGAGGCATCTAGATCATACCTGAATTTGTGATAACTACAACCACAGAAATCTTTATTGATACTTTATTTCTGTATATATCTTACATGTCTATAGTATGTGTTGTGTAATCTCAGTGTTATTTATCTAAACACAGCATTTGTCATATGCTCTCTCTCAGATACATTCACTGTTTTGAGATTAAAAAATTAGCAGAGTGCCAGATTAGGCAGTGTGTTGCTCAAGTACACCGAATTATTCCCTTTTGTGGATGTATTTTGTGGATCTTTAATTAGGTTTCCTCTAGGATACTCCGGTCTCGTTTTGTGAACTGTAAGGATAGTAATCATGAACTGCTGTATTAGTTTAAAAAACAAAAAAAAAAATCTTCACTGAGCAGTTGCAGGTTCTTGTTACTGTGCAACTAATCCACTCCATATTACCCCTTGTGTCTACTTTCTGTGTTTTCATCACTTCTGTTCAAAGGTGAATAATTTAAGACAGATAAGAGTTTTTCCTTACAACTCAATGAATGAGTTGAAGGCCAAAGATTAGAACCTGGCTACTGTGGTTTTTTCATTTCTAGAAAGAAAAATAATTGAGAACCCAAAGCATAACTCCAGTTTACTTGTTGGGTGTAGTTGTTCTGATTGAAATATGATTCTTGGAAATAAAATATAATGACTGTTTAGTTAAAGATTGCAGTCATACACACTCATTAGATAACTGATTACAATTAGCATGGGCAAGCATGTAATAAAAATCAGAAAAGACTATCTTTTGCCTTGGATACCTTTCAAGAGTTCTTAAAGATGTGATTGGTTGGAAATAAGAATAGTGATAGATAAGTGGTGTTAATTAAATGCAGACACTCACCTGAATCCTACTTTTAACATGCTTTACAAAATTTATACATAGCTAGTCAGCTGGCTGAAACAATCACATATGGATATTTTCATTTTTATGCAGTTTATCAGAGACAATATAGGAGAATACAGAAATACCTAGAGAATATACTAATGTCTTTAATACAATTTTAAATTATAGCATTACCTGATACTATACTAGGCAAACACTAATCAATATTTTATGGTCCTCCCAGACATAACCTAACTACACTTTCAGACTGGTTTAGCTCAAAGAATTTCATCATCATAGAGAGGCTTTATCTCTAAAACCAATAGCACAAAGAGAACATATCCTTAAAATGTATCCAATAACAAAGCAGGTTGGGCAGCTGCTATCGTATCAGAAGCACAGAGGATTATTTTAGCTTAGATTTCTAATTTGCAAAGCTAATTACCATTTCTTTTATGTATGCTTAGGGGAAGGCAGAAGATGGTACAGGGGATAGGAACTAGATGATCTTCAAGGTCCCCTTCCAAACCAAACCATTTTATGATTCTGTGATTAGCTGAAGGGGATTCCTATTAAGTTAGTTAAATGATTGAGTTACTGTATCTGTTCCTAGACAACTAATTTACAGGTAAAACTAAAATAACATTTTTAAAGAGTACTTCATATTAACTTGTCTATAAAAGCCAATTTCCAAATTTTTGTAAGCAATCTTTCACTAGTCATATCAGCTCTCATCACTTGTGACATTGTCTCTCACTGGCTGTGAATCCTGTTCCTTCATTTGTGCTGAAAGAGATCAATATAATATTGTTCTAAAGAAAATAAAATAAATACTTCAGCTGCAATCTGTCACTGGTTTACTAGCCAGTTTGATAAAATATTTCTATGCCTTATTACCGTTCCTTTAATGACAGATTTGAAATTTCTCTGGAGTTGTCACTATAGTTCTAGTTTATAATGCTGTGTATTAGTTATTATTCTATGGAAGTAATTAAGTTTTCAGTGAAGATGATGCACTTTTGACAGTATGAAGATAGTGAGAAATTAGTTCATTTAAAATTTATAGCATAAAAAGAGATGAATTACGACTTATACACCAGATGAGTGCTTTTCATAGAGCATGTTGTCATGTTAGAAATGTAACTAAACTGGCAGAAATTTGTGTACATATTGCCCTGCTGTGCTGTCTGTTCCTTGACTTTCAGCTCCTCAGAACTTGGATTTGCTTAATATAGGCATTATCTAGATGGCATAACGGAGTTCTTTCTGATTCAATATGCTAAAATTTAATTTTAGATCTTTTGATATCAACTGTCAAAATTATATTGTCTTTTTTCTTTTAAAAATAAAGGAGATAGCTCAATAAAGGCTTTCAACATCGTATCTCTGCTTTGTGGCATAACTAATAATACTCAGGAGAATGAGGTTTATATAATTACATTACATTAATTTCTTTATCAGAGTTGCTGGGGAAAGTATTTGAAAGCTACCTATTGTGTTACATGTGCTTAAAAACGATTATTGCATGAAGATAATGTTAAGCTGCTTTTACTTATTTCCAAAAAAAATAGGTGCAGAGAACAGCTCATTTAATGCTTTTCTTAAGGGAGGAATGATAAGTTAGATATTAGGAAAAGGTTCTTCACCCAAAGAGGGATTGGGCACTGAAACAGGCTCCCCAGGGAAGTGGTCACAGCACCAAGCCTGGCAGAGCTCAAGAAGCATTTGGATGATACTTTCAGGCACATGGTGTGACTCTTGGGGTTGTCCTGTGCAGGGGCAGGAGTTGATCTTCAATGATCCTTGTGAGTTCCCTTCCAAGTCAGGATGTTCAGTGATTCTGTGAAATACGTGATTGTGTGAAAAGTGCTTCACCTTTTGCAGACCCTAGAAAAATCAAGTTTTTGTTCAGTTTTCTACTCTGTGGTTTCTCTGATGGGTAGTGGTAAGAACTAACACTACAGTCAATTACAGTGAGGGTGTAATTCTGGGGCTTGTGCAATGACTGCTCTTTCTTACTGTAGTGTAGCAACAGCCAGGTGAGGCTAGGGGCTAGATTTGGTCTTCTTTTCCTCCTTACCAGAAAAATGTACAAATAGGTTGACCAAGTTCTCATCAGTTTTGAGGGCATTAAAGGCAGCAAAGTACATTTGTTGTAACCAAGCTGATGTTCCAGGCAAAGCTGCATTCACTTCTTTTCATGTGTCCATGAATAATTTGTTATTTGAATCCTGTCAATAGCAGGTGGCAAACTGATCCCGTAAGTCTGCTGTGCAGTGCAGAAGAGGGTGTTCATTAATATCACAGACTCGACAGATCAAGTTTGGATTTTGATCTATTGTGTTGCTGTCAAATACAGCTTGAATAGATTCTGGAGGAAAAGTAAAAAAAGGATTATTTTGTGGAAGGATGTTGTGTCAACATTTGGAACCAGTGTATTTGGAGAAATCTGTTATTTTACAGTGGAATTCATATAATCCATGTGGATTGTTTGTTTTGATTGTTCTCATCTTTCTTTAGATCTCAGGACACCCATGGACCAGAACTGATACTGCCTGCCAGTATTGAATTCAGGGAAAGCTGTGAGTAAATTGTGAAGTTACAACACTACCATGTTGATGCCTTTTTCTGTACTGTAATATTTCAGTCAGTTTGAAGGTAATTTAAGTAAACATTGACAAAAATAATGTCTGCACAGGTGATAGACAATCTAGATAGACAACTAGATCAAACAATCTAATTTGTTTTATTGGGAGGGTGAACAGATACTTCAGATATTGAGGCAGGTTCATGCGTATCTAATTCTAATTGCATTTCAACTCTTTATCTTCAGATACCGAAATAAAATGTGAAAAAAATTCTAATCCTATCTCCTCAACAGTATTCATTTTCTTCTGTACAGCTCTCTATGCCTTGGATAATAGATTTTGTCTTGGTCAAAATCCATTTTATATTAAATCTGATTAAGTTAACATTTTCATTTAGAATTTCATTTTTATTATTTTACCTTGGCCCAGGTTTTCAAGGCCTCTGCTCTGGTAGAAAAATATCACAGCAGCGATTGCTCAGACTCCAAATATTTGAAACTAAATAGATCTGTGAGCAAACAAATACTGATTTTTTTTTTTTTTTGTATGGAAGCTTTGTAGGATTAAAATGTACAAGAGAAATCTTGCATTTTCCTCTTCCCTTGAAGATGCAAATTTTCAGCAAAGAGATAGGAAATAGGACAGAAATGTTTGATCAGATTTTCTAGCTTTCTATACAAGTGTGTTATTAATATGCCTAATTAACTGTAGGACATAATAGACAATTAAGAGTTCAAATTCATATGTCTTCTCCCCCCCCTCCCCCCAAACCATCTATACCTTAAGTTATGAAAATATTTTATTTCATTTTCTTTCTGTCTTTGGCTTTATTTTGGTTTTTTCCTCTTTCTACAGCTGAAGATGCCTTCTTATCTGCCATTATAAATTACACAAATAGCTCGACAGTTCATTTTAAGCTGTCACCTACGTACGTGTTGTATATGACATGTCGGTATGTATTGTCCAGCCAGTACAGACCTGACATCACTCCTGCTGAGCGTACTCACAAAGTCATTGCAATAGTCAACAAGATGGTGAACATGATGGAAGGAGTGATACAGGTGAGTTACTCTGCAAAAATATGTCGAGGGAATTACATACATGTTGTTGGTAATCTAGCAAACTACTTAGTCTTTTGCTTAGTCTGATCCTGAACAATAGTGGGTTAAACTTTAATACCTACATTGATTGCCCATATGGAGGTTTACTTTTATGTCAGTGAATAATGTCAGTGGTAAGAAACTCTCTCCTGAGCAATGTGGGAAGTTAGGGAGTGGCTGTTGCTCTGAAGATTTGTTCCCTGACAAGAGGTGAATCTTCCCGAGAAGGTAAGATCTTTGCAAACATTTCTGGCTGTGAACCCTTGTAGAACAAGTTGGATGGGCCTATTAAAGAATACTGTATAAGTAGCAGTAGTTTGCACTGATTGATGCTTGAAGTGAACATGTTAAAAAGAGTCATGATTTTTTAGTTTTGATCCAGTTACTTTCACAGCTTTTGTAACCACTGAATTGGCAATGAAGACTTGGACTTCTTGAACCAAGCTGACACAATTGGTTTATAAAGAGAAATACAAGTTCTCAAATGTTCCAACATTTTATGTGTAGTCTAATGTTATTGCTACTATATGTGCAAGATTTCTACAGAAGCACAGGGTGAGTTCTCTTTAGTGTAGAAATGCAGGATAAGATCCGTTGGGTTGTCTGAGAAGTTAGACAATACCTTGCATTGTGTAACTTGATAAAATGGTCATTTCCTCAAAAAGGAGTTAGTTTGGGTATCTTCAATAATTAATTATTGTAACTTCTTTGCAGGTTTTGCTCAGAGGAGAAATTGAAATATATTTTTATATTTATTCAAACAGGTGTATTTGTTGCAAATAGTACTGTCAGAGTAGCATATATAGAGCAAGGACGCTGCTGCACTAAGCACTGTAAGAGCATAACGAGTGCGTCAGTCCTGCCTTAGAGAATTTACAATGCAAGTGTTACACAACTGTTTGATTAGGGGAGAATAGGAAAGTAAACAACAGGAGTGGCATGAAAGTCATAGCAAACCAAAACTGTTCAACTTTTTTTCTCATTTTGTAAAGATTGAGTTGAGTTTTCAAGCAGGGGGAATGTCATCGTTAGACAAGTCGGTAGACTTACACAACAGACTTGCACCTTTCACAAGAAAGAATGGGAGACAATGCTAGTGTTGAGGACATTTTGCAATAAGAAAATAAAGATTAGTCTTTTGTGTACATTCCAAAGGTGATTTGAAGGTGGAGGGTAGTTGGAATCTGAATTGAAGAACTAGTATGTTGCTTTGAATCTTGATGTCCCAGTGGATATTAGATAAAATTGAAATGGTATAAGAAATGAAAAATTCAGGTTCTTTTATGAAAAAAAAAAAAAAGAAAATCTGGTTTTGGAAGAGGGGAGACTGACTGTAGCGGAGAACATGAACTGGAAAGAGCCTGCACATAAGCAGTTCAGCTGGGAGAATGGAAACTAAACAGAGAAAGGATAGGCTTTAAATATGAACTAGAAGTTACACTTCTTAATAAAAAAAAATTGCTCAGTCTATACTAGTAACAATGACCCAAAAAAGACTTTGAGTGACAGAGGTTGGTACAGTGGGAAAGCAGAGATAAAGTTCTCCATTCTTTGTGTTGAATGACTAACCATATAGCTGCCAGAAGATACTAGAGGGTTGGACACAAATATCAGTTCAATCTGAAAACAAAGCTAGAATGTAGGTTATCCTCTGAAAACATTCATTTACATAATTGAGAAGGGCTTCCCAAATCATGTGCGGCTTTGTGGTTGTTTTTCAAGCAACTGTATTTTCTATAATCCTGCTAATACTATTACAAAACTGTTAAAACCAAGTGTTTGTCTGGACTGTCCTTTGTGAAAAGCCATTTCTACAGCCTTGTAACTCCACAGTTACAATCTAATCTCCAACCTAAATTTTAAGGAACACATCAACAAGGAAATGGTAGCTGTATTTATGGTTTGGGAAAGATGTTACCTAGTTGCAAGAAATAAACCAAAAAGAGTCAGAGGTTAAATAAAAATTATGTGGAAGTTCTTTCAAATGTCATGCTGAAGAAGGTGGAGGAAAGAGAGAAAATCACAAGGGGGACAAAAGAGTAAAACTTCAGTGAATTTCAGGGTTAATGGGCTGGAGGCAAAGAAATGCATTGCTTATAATGAACAGGAAAATGTCTGTAGCTTGGACCTTAGTGGACTATAAACAGTATGAGCTAAGCTAGGTCAAAGTACTTCATCTAAGGTGTAAAATAAGTTATATTGATGGCCATCACAGTTAAATTATCATGTAATAAGTCATATCACAATACCTTTTTTGTTTGTCTGACTGTAAAGCATTTCTGCTCTAAAAAGGATATGAGGGTGTGAGAGAGAAAACAAATGGGAGGCAAGGGGAGAGAGGCACCCTAAACAGAAGTAGTGAGAAGGTGTAGAAACTCCTGTGCTGTACTGTGGCAGTAAAATAAATGGTTTCGATCGTAATTTTGCCTGCCTAGATCAGAAAGTCTCTTTACAAAGTTACTCAAGAAGTACTTGCTAACAAATTAAATCTGTGACTTTCTGTAGTCTCTTCATTAGTGTATGCAAATTTATAGATGATTTAACCTATAGATGATAGGGATAAAATTGGAGAGATCTATGAGAAGGCTCAGTGCTTTCAATAAAAAACTAGGATTAAAAACTTAATATAAAAAAGCCATTTTTTATATCCTGATTTTTTTTTCCCAATCATTCTGTTGAGTTTTTCATCTTTTTTTTTTAAATTTTAACATTCATTTGTAGAAGGAGCATCTCATTTTGTTCTGTGCCAACACATCTTCACTCAGTTCAGAGTGCTTTGGTTGGAAAGGGAAAAGAAACAGAAATTTGGGGTTTGGAGCTCTAACTAAAATTATAATAGTATTGGCAAATATTATCTCAAATATTTGCATCTGAGGTCACTGTGTTGCAGGGGGAGAGTGAACTGAATAGAAAGCCAAAAATAATTAAGAGCTCAGTTTTAAATAATCAGACAAACATATCTGCTGGGTTCTTTTTTTTCCCTCTTAAGTCAGTGTACCTTTAAATGTACCAGCATTTAGGAAACTTAATGTGGTATTTCATTTGAATCTTTTGTTGTTTAAAACAGTCTTTTTGTTCTTTAATTGAAAAGCCATGTATTAAATCTGTCCTAGGTGTTTTATGTATTTTATTTGCTTTTGAATGTTGTTGGTTGGGGTTTGTTTTGTGTGTTTTTTTTGTTTTGCTTTGGTTTGGTGTTTTTTTTTTTTTTTTTAGTAGGGGTTTTCTATCTCTCTTTGTGTGTTTGTATATTGTCTCCATTGCAGCAGTGTGTGCAAATAGCTCCCTGGATCTGTTACTCAGATGGCTAGTTTCCCCATTGCCTGCAAGTAGTTCTAGGGGGTTTCTGTGGCACACTGAGCATGGAATAACCAAGTAGTTTGGGATGTCAGCTACTATAAAGCATTCCTTGGATGAATTGTGACACGTTGGCACTTCAGTTTGTAGCTGTTGTGCTACTAGTCCTATTAAAATAATTAGGTTTTTAAAAGGAGCTCAGCTGCATCACAGCTACTGATTAATGCATCTGTGTATAACTGTGAACATGTGTTGTACCTTCATATTTAGTGTTTGATTTCTAAAACTTTCATGATTGTTCACAAGTTTCTTTCTTCTGTTTGATTTCCTTCGTCCGTTTTTCTCCAGGAGGTAGACCAGGTTGATCAGGTAGGATATATTGCTGGGAACTGATCCTAGCTATGTTGGCTTAGCTCAGTTTCTCATGCTGCTTCCATATCAAAATACAATACTCAAACAGCTGGACTTGAACAGTTCATAACACTCATTCAGCAACTGGAACATGCAGTACTAAAATCCTTTTTTGACTTTGCAACTTTTACGGCATTCCATAATTTCTGCTTAACGCACTTCAATGTGGATATGAAATGACCAAAGTTCTTTTTCTTCCCTTTATTTTCTTTTTTTGTTGTTTGTGGTTCCTATTCTTTGGATTTCATCTGAGGTTGCCTGGCCTGGCATTTGTGGTCGGGAGATGGTGAGATAGATCAGTACTTGATACTGAATCACCTGGTATCACAGCCAGTGAGCGCAGTATCAGCGTGGCAGTGGGCAGTAGTGAATATGCGCTTAAAAGTGCACAGATTACCAGATAACTGCGTTCTGATAAGCTCTTAGCACTAGATGCTTACGTTGTGGCTTTATTGATATGGCTATTGGCATTTTATCAGATGTTCGTGTGTTCAGTGAACATGTTAAAATTGAACTCACTAGTTACAGCACTTGCAATATTACATGCAAACATTTTGCAAATATCTGGTATCTGAGAGATGTTTGGTGAAATGGGAAGAGGTACTGGTCTATCTTTTGGAGCCTTTTTAAGCTGCCGTGCTTTATTAGAAAACTATTTCCCTGTATTATTTCTTGCTTCTTTACACTTACAGAAACAGAAGAATATAGCTGGGGCACTTGCCTTTTGGATGGCAAATGCGTCTGAATTACTGAATTTCATAAAGCAAGACAGAGATCTTAGCCGAATTACTGTGGATGCACAAGATGTTTTAGCACACCTGGTTCAAATGGCATTCAAGTAAGGCTTTCGAACGTCATGTTTTGTAATGCTTTACTTACCGTATTCTGTGTTTCTGTAGTTTTTAGAAAAACTTCACATTTTTGTGGAATTGTAGGTATAGCAATAATGTCTTTTGTGTATTGGTAAATATCTGAGAACTTATAAGAAAGGCTAGACTTACCTCTTTAGACAGATGCCTTTTGTGAATATGGTTCACTGAGTTATGCAGTGAGTCTCATCCGTTAGCTGTTCTTGTGATAGTTGAGACTGCCAATGAAAATTTCAGGGAAATGTTATTAAAATTTAGTTTGTGTTGATTGTTCTCTCTTAATTTAATGTGAGATTGTGAGGAAAGGTTATTTTTGCTGTTAATATACAAATATATAGGATTAAATATTTATGGTCTCTGAAGTAATGATTCTTATGCTCTTTAAGGGCTTCTAATTATAATCTGCTTTCATAATTCTCATAAATAGCGGTTTGCTCAGTGGGTTTTTTTGCGCATTTTTTTTTTTCTTAGAAGTATAAGGACATGTTTTGGCTTGGGGTAAAGATTAAATTATGGTTGTCAGCTCAGGCAATTACAATACTGATTAAAAGAAAATTTGAAAGAAGTACCCAAAGGGAAGGGAAACCCTCAGAGGAAAGGGTCCTTTAACAAAGACAACAACATTGAGCACAGCACTAATCAACAAGAAAGGCTTAATTTTTGTTCATATTTAGTTGTTTTTTTTTCTCCCTAAGTCACTACTAAACAAGTATTTCTCAGCAAATCTGTGTATCTGAAGCTAATGTTTAGAGAAGCCCCAGTGTACCTTCGGTGACTTAGACCCAATCTTCTCTCACTTGTAGGTTGTCTATTTTAAAACATAATATTTCCATTTTTATGTAATAAGAAATATTATATTCTGTGCTCTGTTTATACTGTGACAGGATGAAGACTTAACCATGGTTTAACTGTTTAGCTTTAAGAGTGGCTATGTTTTCTCTGAAGAGCAGTATGTGTAGTACATAAAATCTGATCATTGCTTTCTGAACTTGCAAAAGGTTTCAGAGGAGCACCAGACCCCTTTGTATGGACTCCCACAAATTTTTTTTCTTGGTAAATTATGGGCAAAGCAAGTATAGCAAGTAGCTATTTTGACAACATCTTTCAATTTTTATAGCATCTCTAAATTACCAACTGTTAATGAAGCTGTGCCTTTTTGCTACAGCTCAGTGTTTTGCATTGGTGTTTTGAAACAGCTCATTGCTACTTCAATTTGCCAGGTAGTCATTGAAGGCAGAATATTGTTGGATATTGGCAGAAAATTGGCTAGGAAGGAATGGTGCTGTAATTTGTCAGTGCATTATGAGCTGACTGGATGCAAAAGTATTTCTGAATTTTATCTGTGTGAGTTCTCACTACGTACACTGTAACTGGCAGATTCCAAATGCATGTATTAAACGTTTGGAGAAGTGTAGAATATATACAAATAAAAAAGGCAAATAATTGAAGCATGGAAAGAAAGAAATCTGCCTTGAAAACGTTATTTGATGGTAACAGAAAGAAATCTGTTGTGAAAATGTTTCTTGATGGTGACTGGCATATACCAGGAGTGGTTAAAATTGTGATGACTTTTATTTTCCGACAACTGGGGATACTTCATTAAGAATGTTACCACTGAAACAGAGGGGGGAGTTTTAGAAAGCCACGACATATTTTCTTTTATACATATGTTTAAATTTGATTCCCTTTTAGTTTCAGTTCTTAACAGAAATGTATAAATGAATTCGCAAAAACAGTGTTGAAGAAAATGCTTGATTATGGAAGAGAAAGAATACTAAACCAGGCTTTTCATTTCAGTGTAAAGTTAAGAGAAATAAAGAATCAAAAAATTCCTCACACAAAACACTGGGGCTGTTTCAGAATTTTTTTATGCTGAGTCAGAATAGGAATTTTATTTTTTTTAATACTACTCTTGGTAGATTTTAAAACAGAAGAGTGGGTTTCTGTTTGGAAAAAATAATTTTTGCAAACTTACTGAACCCAAGTTTGTCATGATAGCATCTCTTTGTGTAGCATGTGATCTTTGCTTTTAAGTGTGGTAGTGATACTGCATGCAAATGACTGTGCTTGTTCCCAGACAGCTTAATTCTTTTACCAGCATTTCTAGGAAAGGTATGTGAGAATTGGTCTCTCTGACCTTTTAAAAAGTATTATTTAGTTTCCTACAGTCACATGCATAATAATGCAATTTCAAGAGTCTTGTAATTTTTTCTTTAAAATTTCTTTTCTTTAATACCATTTGTAATGAGCACATACGGGATTTAATTTTTTTTTTTCATTCCCTTCCAGGTACCTGGTTCATTGTCTGCAGTCAGACCTTAATAACTACATGCCAGCATTCCTTGATGATCCAGAGGAAAATAATCCTCAGAGGCCTAAAATAGGTTAGACTACTTGATCTTTTCTTTTGTCTTCCAAACATACAATTAATTGTTGACAAAACTTCTGTTTATTATTAGTGATATGACATCCATGAGTTGCCCTAACCCTTGAAAATTGTTTGGATCAATTTTGTATGCATGATAAGACAGGACAGTAGGGACTTTAGATGATCTGTACAGGGTTTAAAAATCATGGAATAATTTAATCTGGAGGGCAACCTCTGTGTTTCGTCTAATCCAGTGTCTTACTCAAGGCAGGTGAAACTGCATCTAGTTTTCTGAGTATTGTCCAGCTGAGTTTTAAATGTCCACTGAGGGATGGGTATCCATAACATCTTCTGAATTCCAGTGTTTTACTGCCCTCATGGTGAAACTACTTTTCCTGTATCTTACTGGAATTTCCCATGTTGCAATTTTTGTGTTGGTTTGCCTGTTGTTTTGTGCTATCAGTGTGCAGAGGGATCTTGTTCTGAACCCTCACATTAGGTAGAGGACACCAATAAGCTGTGCCTTTAGCCTTCTTGTTCCCAAGAATGAATCAAATCCAGTTGTCTTTCCCTCTTTTATGCCCTTTTCTCCAGGGTGCCAGTCATCTTGGTGTCTTAAATCTGTATCCTCGTTGTGCTAGGGAGTCTAAAACTGGATGCAGTCTCACAAAAGCTGAATGCATAAGAAGGATTTCTTCCCTCTCTCCCTTCTGCTAGCTGCACTGCTGCTAACTTAACAGCTTAGTATGCAACTGGCTACCTTTCAAGCCAGGACATGCTAGGATCTCTGTATAATTTTCACCAGGGCTGCTTGCTATCCAGATGGCACCTGTCCTATGCTGTTCCATAGACTTAACTCCTTCCCAGATGCAGGACTTGGCAGTTGCCTTTGAACTTCGTGAAGTCCCTGTCAATCCATTTTCCAGCTTACTGAGGCCCTTCTGAAAAATACTGCTACCCTTCAGCATATCAGTATTTACCCCCATCTTGGCATCATCTGTGAATTTGCTCCGTCCAATGTCTCAGGTCATTAATAAAGTCATTAAACAGGATCAGTCTCAGCCTCAATCCATGAGGGAAGCCACTAATAGCTGATTGCCAACTGGACTTTGTATTCACAAATCCACCAGGTCCAGTGGTCCAACCACTTCTCTCCATATGTTACCATCAGCTTATCCAGTCCTTACCTTGGCAGTTTCACTGTAGAGGTGTTATGGGAGGATCTGATCAAGTACCTCCCAGGTACTAAGGTTAAGCTGACTGGCCTTGTAAGTTCCGACCAAGGTTCCCTGCCATGATATTTGAGACATGATACTTGCTTTGAAGCAAGGAAACCTGTCCAGGAGAGCACCCTGCTCATGAGGGCTGTCCCACTGTGTATGTAATCCTGCTCAGTGATTGTGTTCGGATTTCTAATGCCTCAATAATTAAAGTAAAGATGATCTGCAGTCATTTTGAGGAACTATGAAGGGTATTTATGCAAAATTCATAGATACTTTCTGATTCTTTGCATATTAAGCTTTCTGTGCTTGCTTTTTTCCTGCATTGAACATCGAAGGAAGACTATAAAGATGCAGTGTTAGGTTTTTAGTGCCCTGTACTGTCAGAGAGAGTACTTTCAGGGGCAAAAATCCTGAAAAAGTAGCAAACTGATACTGGAATAAAGACAGATGCTGTTGTTATTTGTTATTTTGACCTGCTTTATAGATTTCTATCTATTAACCTACAGATAATTTTTTCAGGCATAATCCTGTGTTTCAATCCTAAAAACAAATAATTTGATGGTCTTTTCAATAGAGATTTCAGATTAAAAGTGTTGCCTTAAAAGAAGACTCAGGGATAAAAGTGCTATTTGCATAAATATATTCTTCCAGGATGTTTGCTCTTGGTGATGCTAACAGGAAGTCTCTATTGCTTGTTAGATAATATTGCAGTGAAGTAATTGGCAAAAGGAAATTTAAGCAATGTTTAAAAAAACTACAGAAGGTGCATTCCGCTGGGTTTTTTGCGTGCATCATATAATGTAAATAGCTTATGCTGAAATTTCTGAGTACAGTTTGATACTTAACTTCAAGAAGCTATAGAATAATTGCAATATGCATTTGCAACACTAGAATATGAAGTTTTTGACTTGTTATAAAAAATGATAGAAAAATCAATTTACAGAAGCGAGAGTGTGATTTAAGTGTCAGGTATAACCAGTTATGTACCTGCATGCTAAATATTTTTTCCCAAGAGTTTATTTTCATTTCAGGAGTTCAACACATTCCAGGTATCAATTTGATGGTGCTCCCTCTTGAAAACAATGGAGCAGTAAATTTTTTCCGAAAGTCTGTGTAACTTAAATATGTGTAGGTTCCAGCTAGCATTCCCCAGACTGACTTAAGTCTCTCTTTATTATATTTTTATTACCTAAACCGGGTGTACGCTGGAGTATCTGAATGTGATTTACTTTTTATCTCTGTAGATGATGTGCTGCATACATTGACTGGAGCTATGTCCCTGTTACGACGATGTAGAGTGAATGCTGCTCTGACTATACAGCTCTTCTCCCAGCTGTTTCATTTTATCAACATGTGGCTTTTTAACAGATTAGTTACAGCCCCAGATTCAGGGTTATGTTCACATTACTGGGGAGCTATTGTTCGTCAACAGTTGGGCCACATCGAAGCCTGGGCAGAAAAACAAGGTTTAGAATTGGCTGCTGATTGTCACCTGAGCAGAATAGTGCAGGTGAGTGTGTGTGCTTGTGATTAACACTTCTCACTTGCTTGTATATTCAGAGAGAATATTTGCATATTCTGTGTTCCTAGAGAATAGTGTGTGGACAAGTGTAGTTTGTGTGAATCAATCCTGGAACACTGAGGTAGCATGAAAAGACACAAAATGTGTTTTCAACATGATTAATATTCAAGTTATGAGTGAAATTAATAATTAGTGGACATGCTGTTCCATTTCTGTTTATAAAATTGAGTTATAACTAAGCTGAACAGAGACAAAAAGAGCTGAAAAACTGATATGCCTCATCTATGATAGTTTTACCATACTATTAATTCATCTTATAGATATATTAGGTATATTTAGTGGATGTTTTGGGGATATTTATGTTGTTTCTGTTACAAATTGCCTCCTTGCTTTGTCTTTTCCTCTCTCTTGTCTAAAGAACAAGGCTTAAGGGTTCATTATGGTTTGAATTTGTCATCTGTAACTTTTTTCCCCCCCTCCAGGCAACCACATTGCTTACCATGGACAAATATTCACACGCAGATGTTCCAAATATTAACAGTACTTGCTTTAAGCTGAATTCTCTGCAGCTACAAGCTTTGTTGCAGAATTATCACTGTGCTCCAGATGAACCACTCATCCCAACGGTAAGTTTCTTCTGTCCCTCACTGTGCAGTTTTAACATAAATGGGAAAAAGAACAGTGGCTGTAAATAGCTACTTTATATTTGATGGGTGTACTTTACTGATGCAAGGAGGGTATTAAAAAGAATCTCTTACATGGAGTTAGAAAGTAAGGTACTGCTCCATGTCGCACATGCTCGGAGAGGTGTCACTGCACCTATACCATTAGTGGATGAAGTGCAGAAAGACGGTAGCAGAGAGAACAGAGCACCCTCAAAAGCTGGTTGTGCATATCCAGAAGGAACAAATGTTGGTAATTTGTAGAAATCAAAGAAAAGTAGCAGGAACACTAAGCTTTTCCACATGTAGGATGTAAAAATCCATCAGTCTTGAATCCCTTCATAGAAGTAGTGGACAGATTGTCCTTTGGACAGATTGATACCTGGAACTTGCAGATATGCAAGATATATGTATACTGTTGGGTTTGGAACTGGTTTATATCTTGATATTTAAGAAAACTGGCAATTCTAAGTTTCATCCACGACAAAAGTCAACAGAGAATGTATTCCTCACAGAACTGTAAAAAACACTCTTAAGGTAAACTCTGATAGTTCACTGATCTCAAAAAAAACCCAACCCAAACAAACAAACAAAAAAAACAAACCACCACAAACAAAAAAAAACCCAAACAAACAAACAAAAAAACCCA
Source organism: Empidonax traillii (assembly GCF_003031625.1). NCBI lineage: Eukaryota > Metazoa > Chordata > Aves > Passeriformes > Tyrannidae > Empidonax > Empidonax traillii. The sequence continues at coordinate 644,931 of NW_020955447.1, forward strand.
CACACCAGAAACAGAGCAAAGACAGTCTAATATTTATAGAACTGAATGACTTGTCCTTTTTTTATTAACTGTGAATACATGTTTATTAAATCAAAGGTACAAATACAACCATTGTAAAGGTGTTGGCGGGGACAGGACTTGGAGATATTTTTATATATTGGCTACCAAACTAGAAAGTCTTGCTGAGGAACGTATTCTATACTTCCTGTTTATACATTGGTAGAATTCCATCGGTTTTGGTTTTATTATTATTAATCAATTAAAAACAAGCCCTGCCAGTTTGGAAAACAGTGAAGTAAAAATAAGTGCCTCTGTTACATTTGCTAACAAAACTGTCTATGGGATTTCATAAAATAAAGCAGTGCAGTGTATTGAGTGGAGCCAATCAAGTTTTACATCTGATAATTTATTTTCCAGATTACTTTTTATTACCGTGTTAGTATCTTCTTAGTGGTAGGTTTTATTCCTTAATGAAATTATTCCTTTTCAGTAACAATGTCTTTCTGCCTTCTGTCCAGGAATTGATAGAGAATGTAGTAACAGTTGCAGAAAATACGGCTGATGAACTTGCTCGCAGCGATGGCCGAGAAGTCCAGCTGGAAGAGGATCCTGACTTACAGCTACCTTTTCTTTTACCAGAAGATGGTTATTCCTGCGATGTTGTCAGAAATGTTCCGAGTGGTTTACAAGAATTTTTAGATCCGCTCTGTCAAAGAGGTTAGTGCTTCTGTTGATTTGTTCTTGTGGTTGGATGAAAGTGACTTAAACTTGAGAAAGTAAAGCGGGGGAGTCTGTCAGAGCCTTTACAATAAATTAACAAGTTATAATCTTTATCTGGTGCTACTCAATTTGATTAGAATTTCTTTTATTATAGTTTCTTAATTTGCTGTTTAAAAGCAGTTGTTTAAAAAATTTGTACAGGAATATCGTGGTAAACAAGAGGCTGTAGCGAAGGAGATTACCGACAAAGCAGACTTGCTCTGTGCTACAGTAGAGTTTTACAGTTGTTGATTCCAACTTAATTTAAAGAAAAACTATATTCTTCCATTTAAAAAAAGAAGTAGAAAACTGACTGGCTTGAAAGTATAATGAGTTACAGAGGATGTAGTCTGGAGACTAAAGGAGACTGGTAGAATAAATTCCTTTAATTAGTAAGTATAATTCAGTTGCCATAAAAATGGATGTATATTTATTGTAATAAGGCCTTTTTAATGCATACATTCAAAATTTTACATTTTGGGCCTGCCTTAAATTATACTGAGGGACCTTTTGCAGTAAATCAATGTAAACTGAATTGCTGAAAAATGGTCTTTGTGAGGAGGACAATATCATATATGTAGAAAATATCATATATTTGGACGGAGTGATTCATAATTTGCCTGTAATGTGGATTCTTGCTGTCCCTGATTTAGGAAACAATGTTGGATACCTCTGAGCTGCTGTTGCTTCTTTTCCAAAATTCTAGGAATTGCTAAAATAACAAAGTAAATCAAACTAAATGCCTCTTTTAATTGAAGAGTTACATTTAAAAAGATAATGAGTCCAGGCAAAGCTTCACCTCTGCCAAATTTATGCTGAGATGGGTTAATCCCTCTCCAAAGCAGAAGATTTCTGTGGTGCTGTCTTAATCAGAGTTCCGGTGGCTTGTATTTTAAAAGATGGTTTGGTATTTCTTATCTCTTTTGAAACTGGTTGGTAAAAGCAGTATTTTGCAGCCCCAGAGTTTTCTGTGAGCTTGTAGTGTTTTTAAATACATATGTTTCTCAGAAACAGCAGCTATAGAACTATAGATTTTGTAGATAGCATGAAATTGCAGTGAAGCCCATAATGGCACCTGAAATGTAAGATTTGACACATTCATGAAGGTAAAAAGATAAATACTACTATTTTATTTCTATTAATCTGTTAAGAAAATACCATGACTATATTGATTACTTTTTCTTTCAGGTTTTTGTAGATTAACACCTCATCCACGGTCACCAGGCACATGGACAATATACTTTGAAGGTGCAGACTATGAAAGTCACCTGTCACATGAGAATGCTGAGCTGGTAAGTATTGATTCAATGAATAATTGCCAAAACTTGTGTCTTGGCAAACCACTGAGTTTTATGTGGTCAGTTTTAGTCCTTGTTAGGAAGAACAGGCTGCTTTGTTAGTTCATCAGTGATTTGGTGAATTTAAGGAACTATTTGCAGATTAAGTTCACATTTTTCTAGGCTGTAGCATGTTATAATTTTCACATAAGCAAACTTTGACATATTCCACTGCTCTGAGAGTAAACAGTGAAGAAACTTCAGGCAAAAATATATATGGCCATGCATCTGTAAATAATTGTAAATACTGTAAATAAATTGTAAAGTGAATGGAGCTGCAGGCTGCTTTTATTTACAAACTGTCAGCTACCAATTAAATATTTAGTATTAAGTTCTAATCTGATACTTTCTCCTGAAAACCTCGGAGGAAAAAATACTTTAGTTTTCCCTTTCATTATACTTCCTGAAAAAGGGTTTCACTTCAGTGCAAGGTAGCTTTTTTTCTTTTCTGCTTTAGGTTTTGTTTGTTTGTTCTGTGAGGTTTTTCTCTGTCTGTTTCAATATCAAAATTACAGAACAACTTGGTTTTGGAAAGATGATGGCTTTGTGTGAAATAATTTTTAGAGCAACTAAGCAGAAAAAGCTTCATAGTTATAATTAGTATTCCTGGCTTAGAAACTACTTGCTTTTCTAGTACTTGAACTTGATAAAAAGTGTTAATATTTTTAAAATATAATTTTACTTTGTCATGGGTCTTACGGAACTTGCACCTAAGGTGCTCTAATTTGTATGCTTCAGCTATGAAGACCGTGATGAAAACTTTGAGTTGAGGAACTAGCCCTGTTAAAAGATACAAAACAAAAAAGACCTACTGAACTTGTTTAGGGGCTCAAACTGTAATGGAGGGTTTTCAGAAGTGAAATTTTTTGGAACTTCATTTCAAGGCTTTAACTCTGACTTTTAAATTAATTGGTCTCTTGATACCTTTGGAGGATTGTTATCTTCCAAATGCACAACTAAAAACTGAGCTCCATGTAGATCACCCTCACCTTTGTATAGGGGCCTTCAGAGTCTGAACTTCAGTTTTCATTCAAAGTTAGTACAATTTCATAGACCTGTTACATTTCAAATTATGACTCAATAATCTCTTTACTGAATTAGAGAAGGAGGAACAATGAGTAAACTTCAAAGTTTCAGCAGTGTTTACAACACAGATGTAGTACTTAATATTATGAATCCATAGGAATCAAATGTTAGATATTCTACCTTTAAAATGGAGTACCAGATGTATTATTTAGGATGCAAAATCTGCTGCTCTAACAGCTTAGGAGTTTTTTGTAATGAACTATTTTGCTCAGTAACTTTCCTAGCTTGGCAGTGAATATAAACTTCTGAATTTTTTCTTCTTTCCCCTTTCCTGTTTGATAGGCTCAGCCTTTGAGGAAAGAACCTGAAATTATCACTGTAACACTAAAAAAACAAAACGGAATGGGACTGAGCATTGTTGCTGCCAAGGTACGGAAACCAGTTTGTTTAAGTCTTATTGAAAAAAGCTTCTATTTTTATCAACCTACTGTGGAAAATGTTAATGAAAAACTCTATTTCCCTTTAGTTTGTTGTGTACATGGTGTTGACCATGTTTTTATTCTGACTGGGAACTGTTACTATAAAGTACACAGATGTGGACAATATAAATGGAAACATAATGTGGATGTAGTTATTATGACATTTAACTTCAAACCTCTACTACAGGTTTATTAATTTTTTCAGAGACAAAAATTGGCATTGTAACTAAATGGAGTTAATGAACAGGCTTATTTAGAACTTCTGCTGAAAGAAAAGCGGTAAATACAAAGAAGAGAATGTGTGGGGCTTTATTTAATCGATGACTAAATAAAATAATTCAATTGTATATATTAAAATTTGCATACTTTCTGCTATGAAGACACCTTATCTTTTGCACAGTGTACAGGTGCAAGTATGGCTTTAGTTTTCCTTCTTTATATTAGAGAGCTACAGCATAATAGCTGGGTGGAGAAGCGTGTACCTCTTGCCCTGACTTGCCAAAATTGTGGGTGTGTACTGTTCTTAGTTGCACTAGATGATAATGTATAGAATGCACATACAGCTCCAGCCACCAGATGGAAGACTCCGCTAGTTGGTTGGTATTGCTTTATTAATTGGATCAAATAGCAGACACAAGCTTTTGAGTTTAAAACTTGTTATAAATTATGCAACAGTGATACCCAAAAGTCTGTGTTGTAATTACATGGTGTACAACAGCCAGAACAAGTCTTTCCTAATGTCTCTTCACTGTGTAATACATGAAACTTCTGAATACTGTGGTCTTCCTTGGCACTTTCGTGCATGAGCTGAAAACGTAATGTTTTACTGCTTTTAAGTTATCTCACATAGCTAATTGCTTCTAAACAGCATTTTTTTTCCCCTAGAACTTCACTCATTTCATATTCTGTTCTTGAAATGGTAATCTTGCATGGTATCAGCTTTAAAGAGTTATTTCTGACATCTGTAAGGGAATACCTGGTGTCATGTTTATGGTGCTAATAATCAGCAGTTATTGAGTAAACAATTCAGGATCTGAAAAAATTAAGTCATTATTCTGCTCTTATTTTGGTGGAGTGGGTTAATAATTTGAGAAGCAAATACTAGATCTTGACACCAAATTGAATATGTATCCGACTTCTGACTGCCAGCAGCATTTCTGTTGAATGTTTCAAAATGTGCAGTGGAAACTACTTTTTTTCCACTTTAAACTTGAAATCCGGTTTCTGTCATCTAGAGTGAAGTGGGATATTATGGGGGGAAAAATCCTTTTTCACTGGAGCTGGCTGTCTTCTATATGTCATTTTAGCAACTGACATTTAACTTGCATTATCAGCATTAGCAGTGCGACTGGTCAGTGAGTAAGCTTGATTTGAAGGTTTTTTACAATTATTTAACAAATTTCATGATTTCTTTATCCTGGTCAGTCATGGAAGCAACAGTTTTCATCTCTGCACAGTTGCAGCAATACTGGTTTAGACAGTGATTGCATTTCGTCTTACTAGTGTATGCCTGTCATAGTATTGGAATTCTGACTTAAAAACAATTGTGTTTTAAATCTTTGTCTGAAATAAGCAAGCAGCAGGTTCGTTTAGTTTCCGTGCATGTAGATTAAAACTTTTGCTTAATTTGAAATCCTCAGAAAATTCATTGGATATAAAAATGATCATATGCATTATGTTGAAACAAGTTGCTGTAGTAGCTTAATAAGATTATTTTCAAGCGTTTCAAAGTTGCATATTGTAAGTAATTATCAACATGTTTTTTCTGTAATAGGCTTCATAAAACAAAAAAAGAGTAAGGAAGAACACACAGGCATTCATTTTCTCTGTCTGGTCAGAGCAGAACAGCTTAGAGAACTTGAGTGAGCATGACTGAGAAGCTAGCAATAATGAGTGGATTTTTTCTTTCTATTCCTATCTTGTTGACTTTTCCTGGTATTTTTTTCTATATGTCTCAAGTCATGAATCTTTTACCAGCATAAAAATTTAAATTCTCGTTTTTAACTTTCGCTTAGGAAAATGAAGAAGTCCAGTAGACTATTTGTTAAAATTTTCTAAACATCAACTGAGTAGAATATCTGAAATGAGAGGGAGAGCAAAGTGTGAGAATAGATTTAGATGTTTTCTAACTTTTACTACTAAAAAAGGTTGGCTATCAAGTGCTCACAGAGTTGACGAAATGAAAGCTCATATTTCAGAAATAGATAGTTGCTGCTGCCCTTCACAGGAACCCAGTTTGATTTCTGACCCAATTACATTTATTGGACTGCTGGTTTCTAGAGTGCTTCAAAAGTGCTGCAGTAGTAGAAAATGCAATGCCTGGTCAACAGGTGGCCCCGCTCCAACCAGTGAAGGACAACCCTAAATCTGTTTAGCTTTTGTTAGGGAAATAGGTGTTTTTTTCCTGTGATGTGACAAAACAGTTGCTTTCAATAACATGCTGTGAGAATACCTTCGCATGTCAGTGCTGACCTGCCTTTCTTGTTACGTGTTGTGGACTCCTCAGACTTGTCACTGGCTTTGGATGAAGTTTATAGTTTGGTGATATTCTAGAGATGGATGAAATGGGCAGATTCTCAAGAGATCATAAAGAAAAATAATTCCAATGGACTACTTTTCTTCCTTCTACCCATTGCAGAAAAATGTGCACTTTGCTAGTAAGCTGTGCTCATCTTTGAGGAAACATATAACAGATTTATCGTCTAATTATTTGAGTTTTTTATTAGTTTGCAGGATTTTGTAGATGAAAGTTTCTAATGGGGAAATCAGATACAATACCTTTTATATGCCTTTACACCAAATGTTCTTAATTATCAAGTTATTGCCACCCCTTCTCTGCTGCAGTTGAAAAAAAGAGGATTGAAGTTGAAGCTCAGGTTCTTCAAGCAGAGAAGTGATGCAACTTGCATTGAAATGCTGTGCACCTGCTTCTTCTTAAGATGGAAATATCACCTAGGGATACTAGGTGATTGCAAGCATGTGTACATGAATGTAAAAACAAAAGATAAAGAGGTGAGTCGAGGAGTAGATGAAAATGTTAGGTCCCTGGGGAACCCTGTATTGAGTTCTCTTCCTACCTAGTGATAGGTAAAATGTTGAAGTGCATTACTTCTATGTCACGGCTACTCATATTTTATTTAATTAGACGTTTTAAAGGCCTGCCAGGACTGCCAGAGAGCAGAACTACAGTGCATCACCTAATTCACCTCACTTTGCTGTAAGGGTGTTTTCTGAGGCAGGGCAGCCCCTTTGAGCAAATATGCAATAAGCATGTACACTATATGCAAACATAGCAGAGAAAACAAGTCTAGTTGTGAAACAACTGTTAGCTGCCAGAGCAGTGTAAACAGTGTTGGATTGGTTTGGGTTTTGTTTCAGTTTTTTATAAATTGGGAAAATACCCAACATCCAATTTTTTTTTTTTTAATTTTAAATTGAACTGTGTAGTTTCATATGTGATCCAGAAAGGTAACTTGTTGTTCCACCCTTTTGTAGGTATTGCATTTTTCTTACAATAATACTCCTGTAGCTTTATTAGCTATAGCTTTTGTAATAGGTATATGGAAATATAGTTGGTAGGAGTGGTCAGGCATCGGGAACAGGAACAGTATTGCTCTTTGAGGTTGTGTGCAGACTTTGGTTGCTCTAACCCTGAAAGATGTTTAGATGTTAAAAGCTGCCAGACTCCCAACCACATTGTGGTTAAGTTTTTATGAAATCCAGATGATTTGGAAGCAGCGTGTGCATGCAGTTTACTTTAAAAATATATCACTTTTTTGGGGACTTTCACATGTGACTCCTTAGCCATCTGTGGGCCAGTACATTACTTCCTGTTTAATTTGGAGGGGTTTTGTCTTTAGTACAAAAGGGCTCCCTTTTTGTTTTTTCTAGCAGTCTTCAGAGTTTAATAAAGCCTCTAAAGTAGATGGGAGTCAGAACAGCATAACTGATTACGTAAGAGTCTGAATATTGTATTGGTTATAGAGCTGGTGTTGATAAACGCTACACTGTGTCATAGCATCCAGCTCCGAGTTATCTTGATGAGTATCTTGGAAAATCCAGCAGACTAGAGCAGTGGTTGCTGTTGAGGGCTGGAAGAGAAGTGGAGAATTGTTTTTTTTCTTTCAAGGATCTGTAGTCCCGGAGATCAAAATGTGGTTTTCTGTTGTTGGAAGAACAGAATCCATGGTAAGTCCGTTCAGGTTTCTGTTGGGACTGTTTTTCTCTGAAGTTTTACTATCCCTGTACTTTTTCCTGCTCTCTTGCTTGTTTAAACCTGCCAGTAGCTATTTGTTCATGTAGCAACTATGTAATACAGCATGCAGTTATAGTCAGATGTTAGTAGCTAACTTTCTAAAATCTAAAGAGAAAAAACTAATTTTTTAGCTTGTTCTTCATATGCCCTTCTCAAATTTGTGGAAGTGACTATTAATATTTAAAGTTTCAGGTGTGGTAACTACTGTTTTACTGTGCCAGAGCATGAGTAGCATGACCTGTGATCTGTTTACTTGTAATATAGTTGGCTTTAATCCAGGTTCTTCTAAAAGTCTGTTTTCCCCTTAGAAAATCTTAGTAGAATAATTAAAATTGACATGCCAAACAGCATAACATTTTTAATACTCTAGACCCTTCTGAACAGCAAATAGGTTGCAGCTAGGGTGTCTTATTCGACGCAGTCACAGAGATGAGGCATTTAAATTTTGTTTAGGTTATTACTGCGCAAATGAAAGGATTCCTATGTTCTGCAAGAACGATTGAGCAGGTTTTGTTGATTAATCTTTGCATGCTGGTTATATTCGTTAGTACAGTATGATTTAGTTCTTTCAAGCATGGCACACTTCAGCTTCTTGCTCAGTCGTCTTTTAGCAGTATAACAGAAAAAGTTAAAAATATATACAAACACCTTAAAATGCGTATGCGTAAGCCCCTACTGACACACAAATCAGAGTGTATTTTTAACACTTGGTCAGATTAAGTAATTTCACAGCACTTACTAAAATAGGATGAGTTGTGATAAGGTGTTTCTTTTTTAATAGAAGCATTTCAAACACTGAGTGTGACAGTGCAGCAGTAAATATTCTGGGGAATGGACTTAGTGTTCTAAAAACAAGTGTGTGGCATCTTAACGATAAATAATTTGTATTACTTGGCAACCTTGTTTGTTCTTAAGGGGTAATTAAGTGATTTTAAGTTGTTTTAATTTCTAAACCATTGCTTGTCATTTTTTATTTAGCTGTCAATTCAAAGTGTTAAATTTAAGGATGGTTTGAGACTACCAGAAATATATATTTTGATGTAAAATTTTTCAGGAAGTTTTTTCTACAAATATTTTGTAGGTGATCCATGTAGAAGGAGTGGTTTTAAACATTAATTTAATTTTTTTCCCAAAATTGAAAATTATGCTTATAGGTAATACTGGTAACAACATACAAATTTGGTTCTCTCTAATATGTGTTTGCAAATATAGACAGTTGATAGGATTTTTTTTAAGCTGTTTGTTAGCTCTTTACGTGTTTTCTAGGTTTAAAGTTTTCATATATCTCAGTATCTGAAATTTTATTGTATCTGTGCTTTCTGAGTATTTAAGGGAATCTTTTGGCCTTTCCTCCCAGCTTGAATTAATTGAAATGTTTCAATAATAAGTTGTTTTGTGGGGATTTGGGGTTTTTATTTTAATGTTCAATACTAATTCACCTCAGCAGTCTGAGCTACTGATGTTGCCTTAATAGACTTCTTAGGAGGACCTTAGTGAAAATACAGTATATAATTGTCATTTCCAGGGCAGATTTTGCAGTCTCACAGAAATAAAATAGTACGTAAATAGTGAGTTTAATCTTTGTGATGAGCAAATAAGTAGCTGTGTGTTAGCAATTTGCTTTTTTTGTTGTTTCATAACTTCCAGCAGGGTTTTTGCTTTAATCTTGGTGCACTGTAGATGTTGTATAAAATTTGTTAATGCTTTTACGTGCCATGTAAGACCTGAAGCTTACACCATCACAACATGATTTTTCTTCTCAGTAGCTGTGAGAACTCAGCTCTGCTCAAGTAGAGTAGTTTTTCTTATTTATTCGCTTGTATTTAGATTGATTCTGCAAGACAGTGACCCAGACATTTGTATTTAAGGCCTTCTGGAACAAAGTGACTTTTAAAATTCGTGTGGCATTTCCTCATGGCACTAATACTCTGTATGCAGGCCCTTGCTAGCAAGCCTGAAAAACTTACAGTGCACATCTGCTTTAGCTAGAATTCCTCTACTGGACTTAATCAGTTCTGGCATTATAATAACTTTCAGAATTCCCTTTAGATACATGCTAATACACATTTTAATTTTAATTTTTTTACTTTTGTTAATGAAAAAGACTTTCAGAACTCAAATTCTGTGTAGGCTTTTCCCTGTATCAGTAATACTCTCAGTTAGAGTATAAGTTTAGGTGCCTAATAGTACATGATAGTAAGCACTGATCCTGGATTAAGCAGTATCCATCTGGAACTGCAGAGCAGCGTTATGTGGAAGTTTTTGCTAGAGGGTTTTTTGGGTTATAATTTATCCTTAGCTATAGAGCCAAGTGCCGTTTCTTCAAAGAAGTGCAGAGATACAGGGTGTTTTTTTTTTTCTAAAATAAATTGCCCAGTATGTCTTGCCTGTAAAGCCCGATGCACAGATATAATTAAGCTGAGACATGAAAGCTGAGTTGCCTTACCAGGGAAGAGCATCACAGAACCTGCAGTACAACTTGTAGATTTGTACATAACTCTGAATAGCCTTTAGTGTGTCAGTGCTCACAGAATATTTATAGCAAACATACATTAAAAAGTTAACCCTTGTTTGGGGAAACAGAGCTCAAGCAATGCATTTTCCTTGAGCTCAAGGAAATATTTTTCCTTTGAGCCTTCAAGCCAATTGCTTTAGCTAGTTCATGTAGTTGCTTTGGTTTTCACCAAAGATTTATCTTTTAGAAGTATTCAATTTCCAGAGTGTGAGAGAAATCACACTGTTGTAAGTGTACATACTTCTGTTTAGCATAGAAGACACTACAGTTATTTGTATCAGTGTGCCTGCTTTCCATACTGAATACTGTTAAAATTCCCAAACAGCTACATATGCACAAGAGCACAGTAGTGAATATTTTATTAATGCCATTTCAGGCAGTCCATTACAGAATGGACCTGGCTTCTCCTGTGAGAAGCACGCTTTGGGAAGATAGAGGGTATATTCACCTGCTTGCTTTGTGTGTGGGTCAATCTTGATTGCAGATATTGTTTTATAAAAAAGTAAAGTAACCTTTATTCCATTAAAGAGAACAACAAAACTCTTCAGTCCTTTTTCTTTACACCTTTTGAGACTACTTGTAAGTAGAACTTCGGGATACACGAGACTGCTGCCAATCGAGCTTTTTTTTCTCTGAATAGTAAGACACTTATTTTTGATCTGTTTTCCCATCCAGTGCAACTTAAAGCTGCACTGGTATTGGTCATAGCAGTCAAACGCTTCATGTTTCCTTATCTGTTGCATAATGATGATGGTCACCAAATTTTGAATTTCCACTGCTTGTTTTATTTAATTGGGAATGTTTTGCCCAGGTGTGACTGTACTTTGTCTAGCGTCAGAGATCGGTTTTTTTGTCCCCAGTGTGGAGGAATTTTTGAGAGGGGAAAGCAGAAGTTTATGCATGATGGGTCAGTTTTCAATTCTTTTTGAGTCAGGGTACAGCATGGCTCAGAGCAGCTGTAGCTACAACTAACAGACCAGTTTTACATACAGTAGATTGGTTCACCTCCTTTATATTTGAAAAGTATTTTGTCTAACGATGACAGATTTCCAAAGTGTCTGCATTGGTCTTGAGGTGGCACAGGTCTTTTCTTTCTCTGGGTTTTCTTCTGACCTTAAAGTCCAGAAAAGTTTGCCATCACTGGAGGTGGGATCAGTAGCTACAAAGTTGGCCTTTCTCCTGTCTGTAGGCTGACACCAAGTAGTTCAAGGAGTCTTAGATTTACTATGTTTGGTACCTAAAGGAGAGAAATATGTACTCATCCAGATGCAATCTGCAAAATACATTCAGCTTTATGGAATGTGAGTGTTTGGGTGGTCAGAAACCTTTGCTTTTGCCTCCTAGAGAGTAAATTTGTAAACTGGCTGCATAGTTTAGTAAACTGGTATTTTTTTAAAATGCTTACAAGCTTGGGTTATTTAATTGCTTCTAGACTAATTACTTGCCTGGGCGGTCAGAGTGAGACTTGATTCTGTTCCATAAACTTGCCTTTAAGGATGTTTATTAAAACCTACAGAGATCTTCTATGTGAACCTAAAGAGTCTGGAATCAGAGACTTAGCTGTGATAAAAATCAGTGAAATCTACTCTGGGCGTAGGCAGATAAAAGATTTCAGGCCTGATGGCTGGTATCAGGCTTGATAAGCTACATTTCTATCCTGTTTTCTTTAAAGACATTTTAGTTGCAGTTTATTCATCCTGTATTTAATAAAAACTGCATTTTATAAAATACTACAGAAGCTTCACAAAAAAGACTGACTTGGGGAAACAGTGTCATCCTTCAAGCATTATGAAACATACCAGACCCTGATATTTCAGTGAGGGGTGTGTGTGTACATACACAAGTGATATCTACATTATTAAAATAAAATCTTATTTAATGTTTGCATAATTATGGAAAAGCCAATAAAATCTTGAAAATTATTTATTTTTTACTATCGCCAATGATTTATGTGAACCACTGTAGTGGTTTGACATGTAAGCTTTGTAGCTAAAGCCACTTTAATTGGAATATTACTTTGAAAAGATTGGTGACTGTATGACACTTTTTTTTTTTTTCAGTTGAAGTGCAGTTGGAAAGTAAAATACTGTTACTTTGGGACTACTTTTTCATATTAATATACATGTGAAGCATGAAACCATTTACATATATATGTATTTAGGACAGAAATGTTCCAATCAGTGTTGAAAGATCACTAGGAAGACTTTCTGGCATTCTATGGAAATAAAAGTAGACTTTTAATACAACATTTTTTAAGAAACTTGTTGTTGAAGGGTTTTTTTTTCCTTAACCGAACATGATTCTGCCAGTCTTTATTGGAATCTGTTCATCATTCCAGTTTTATTGGAGTGATAAACAAAGTATATGAAGCTAAAAGGGTGTGAGCAAATGAGGGTTTAGAACAAGTAATGACAAGACCTTCCTGGTAATTGTTTGCAGCAGTACCAGTTTGGTTAGGTGCTGTACCTGCAGATATGTTTTGCAGATTCATAGTTTTCCTTAATTACTTAATTTAATTTTACTGACATTCCTAACAACTGGAAAAGTGTTCTTATAATAGTTTTTGTAGTTTTAATTTTATCTATAGGTATTGAAATAACTAGGTCATCCTACAGATCTACTAAAACTGCTGGAATCTTGCTAACCTCACAAAAAGTAGAGCCAGTCTGCGATCCACCGAAAGTTAAGTGGGACATGGTGTTTGGGGATGGGAGGAGTTTATCTGTTAAGAGGTTAGCACCTGGTCAACAGCTGGACCTTCATTCCCACTCCTACTTTAGACCAGGATACTGGTGGGGCTGTGTGGTGGCTCAGCACCTCCAACACATCATGCTGCTGGTGGCAGGTCACTGTGTGGGACATCCCAGCATGGGTGGCTCGCCCAGGAACGAAGCTGTGTGTTGACTCTCACTAGAAGGAGCTGCTTGTTGTTTTCACTGTGCTGTTATGGCTGCTTCTCCTGGCAAATACAAATGGGAAGGAGGAGCTGGCAGGATTTCTTCTTCTATTGGGGCTGACTCCACCAGCTCGTGGATAGCTGTGATGCTGCCATTAGGAACTCTGTATCTGATCTTCCTGTTACTCAAACTGCGACTTTGTACATACTTGCACTAGCTCTGATTTTATGATTGCCATTATGTATGTGAGCCAAAATTTCGTGGTTTTGTAACTGACATCTTGTGACAACGTACCAACACTAGCAATAAAATCTGTACTCCTTAAATACTTTCATTAAATCTGTCATGTTTATTAATTCATTACTAGGGTAGTTTTGTACATCCTCAATTTTACATCCTTCTGTTGTAGGTGTAGTTGTTTCTTTTTTCAGATCACAGTAGTTTATCTCAGACTTTTCCTTATTGGTCTGAATACTCTGTAGAAGTCATTGCAATTTTTTTTTTTTTTTTTAATGCTACCTTCTCTATTTCTGGAGTTTTTGTAGTGATTTTTTTTTTTTTAAGCAAATGCAGCATTTTGGGCACAATCCTTTTACAACAAGGAGGAGCTTGCAAAATAATACAAATTGTGCAAACAAGTATGGACTACTGTATACTGGTGTGTTGCTTGATAGATGGTCCAGATTATAAGTGGATGTGATGGAAAATGACTTGTTTCTTGTTAGGCTGTCTTAAAAAACAAGGTTAGATCACATTGTCCACATTTGGTCCTTAGGCTTAACATGACAGAATTTTTGTACTCAATTGTACCAACCTTAAAAGGTGCAAATAGACATTTGGACAACAGGTATGAATTCTTTGCATACCATTGTCTCAACTGTGCATATTTTGTATTTTTTTTCTTTTGATGCATTGAAGGTGTGATTGACTTGGCTCCCAGCCAACTTCTAGGGTTTTGTTATTGTTGTTGTTTTGTTTTGTTTGTTTGTTTGTTTTTGTTGTTTGATTGTTTTGTTGGTTTGGGTTTTTTGGGGGGGTAGTGGTGGTTTTTTTTGTTGTTTTGTTTTGTTTTGGGGGGGGGGGGTTTGGTTGAAGTTGCAGTCTGGGAGGGAGGTTATTTTCTTCATCTTCCAGATTCTCTTTTAATTAGCCTTTGTAGTGTTTGTTACCTCCTCTGCCCTCTGTCAGTGCCATGAGTCTTAAATATATTGTATCAGCCTTCTAGAGGCTGAAGTTGGGCTGAGCAGAGCTGCCAAAATTTGCTCTTTAACTTCTATGGATTGCCATAATTGCATGAGTTTTCAGAGCTCTTCTGATCTTTCATATCCTACAGGAAAGTCATTTGATTTGTTTATTCAGTAAATTCTTTACTAAATTCCTTTTTAAAAGGTGAGATGTTGTGGTATACTAGCTCAGGTTTCCTAGTTGTCCTACTGCTTACTTAGAAGGCATTTATAAATGAAAGTTTATGGAGTCTTTGTTACTTTGTTACTTCTTAGTTTTCCAAATGTGAATACTTAATAAACACTTTTTCTGAACTAGTAGAGAAGAATATGTATGTGTCTGTATATAAAAGAATGGTAAAAAAAAAAGAATTATCTCTCAGGTGAGATTTTAATGTTGGGTTTTTAATGGGATTTTCTGTTGGCTCCAGTCTGTCTGAATTCAATAATCTCCAAGATAAATAGTTGTGGGTTTTTTGAAAGAACTAAAAGCTCTTGCTGAAGTTCCAGCTTGTTAACTGTTCTCTGCTCTCCAGTCTTTGGTCGTGTTTTCAGGTGAGGTTCTGTTTATATTGTAAGTGTATTGGGGTTTTGCTTTTTAAGGCTGATTCCTTTTTATTTTTTTTTTCCCCCCAAATCAGCATGATGGAGGAATGGTAAAATATCCTGTTAAACAAGTCAAATGATAACTACTGGTATTTTTTCTCTCTTCCATGTGTAAGCTTTCTTGTTCATGATATCCTCTGCTATTCTGGCATTTGTACGTGCCACTATGGCTTGGGAATAGGGAACATAGTCTGCAGTTTTAGTTTCTTCTTCTAACAGGTCAGGGGGTTTTGCTTTGTCAAACCATGTATGTGGGCCACACAGATGCAATAAAGCCAGATCTAAGGGAAGTAAAACTTTGGTGAGTTTTAATTGATGGATTTATTGATAATTTCATATCTCAGTTTTTTGTTTATCCTCTTGACTTGGTAGCTCCTTTTATTCTAGCTCTCTAGAAGTGGGGGAGGATTCATTGTTTATTTATTTTTTACAAGGTAGTTTGGTCACTTAAACATTTTCCCATACATTCTTTTCTTCATTTAGATTTAGGATAAAGACCTGAGTTGCCATTTGAAGCAGACTTCTGTAAGCAGAAGTGTCCTGTGTTTGTCTTTCCCCCAAAATAGGATTAGAAGATCTATTAAAATTCCATCTAAATGTGAAAGTTCCTCTTTGGCATAGAATTCCTGCAGCAACCTGCAAGTCAAAGCAAATTTAGGATTATTTATTAATTATTCTCACAGTCTGACTAAAATACATGACAAACTTGCAAGTGAAATATGTTAACATCTTTCAGCTTGTGCTGTTTTAAAGCACTTAATTACTTCTGTGTGTGATAAAAAAACCTTTATACAGGTCATGCAAATGTGAGCCCTTCTGGGTACTGAATCTAATAGTTTTCCTCAGTTTCCCTCATGTGTTGGCTATGTACATCTTAAAGATGAATAAGCCCGAGCACGGAGAAGATTATTTTCAAGATTTTTCAAGAATCTTTCCATGTTTTTACTCAGAGGCCTAATAAGGCTTTCTGGGAAAAAAGGGGGTGACATTTTTATCCCACTGTGCAATTACGTAAGTAAAAGTGCGTTGTGTTTTTTAGCAGGATGCATTTACTTCAGTTCTACATATGTCATTCATCTCCATCCCTTGCTAAATAAAGTTTGGAATTTTTTACATTTAGAAGAGGAATGGGTGGGACATGGCCAAGTTGAAAAGTGTCATTGGTGTGTTTGACATGCAGGCTGTCAAAAGCTTAAACCAAAGACATTGTTCCACTGTGTCATTTGCTTCTCTGTGTGGGGATCTGCATGTATGTGGCTGTTTGGTTGGCTTGCAATTGTTCTGGGGCTTAGCTTACACTAGAATACTGTTGTTTTGCAGACACTACCCAGAGCTGCTTGAAAGGTGAATGGGTGACCTATAGTAGGATTTATGAATTTCAAACAGTTTAAATTGTTGTGTTAAAAAATCACATTATTCACGAAATAGTAGAGTCAAACCCTCTTAATGATCCAGGCCCCTCCTAGCAGCTCCTTTCCTGTAAGGTTATGAACAGTTGTGCTGTGCTGTAAACAAGTTGAGGAAGCTGATTTAGTTGAAAACAAAGGTTGTATTGGGGGTGGGGCGGTGGAATTGGAGGTGGGGATCAACTTAGCCTCCAGCCAGGTCTGTCACAGGACCTGGCACAACACAATAGTGTCTGCGCAGCTCCAAGTGTGAGACAGCATGTGAGCAGACAGGTGAGTTTCTTCCTGACATTCTATATGAGTGCAATGCCAGTGTAATTGTAATTCATGTAACATAACATTATTTTTAAAATACTCATATGTGTAAATAGTGATCCACTGCTAGCCTCCAAACTCGTTCTCTGAACTTAATACCATTTTATCTGGGTCGTTCTTTTGTAGTGATTCTTTAACTATATCGTAAAACCACAAAATGGAGGTGTTTCTCATTTTGAAGCTTAGATCTGATATATTTGAGATATCAGTATTTTTAAGTACCATGTTCTCTTCTTCAGTCCACAATTCCCTATTTGTTGAATTCTGTTCAGCTAATACCTTCCTTATAGAACTTTTTTTTCCAGTAAGGTCTGTTTTGGCTATGATATCATTTAGATATTATTTAGAGCTGAAAAAAGGAGGTCTTCAGAATAGAGTTTTATAGTCAGGCAGTTCAGTACAGGAACATTGTCACCCATGTGAACTAAGGAGCTATAGTAGGTTTCTGGGGGTTTTCCAGTTACACACCTGTAAAAGTTTCCTTAAATTGTTACTTAAGTGGAAGGATTTCCCAAATTTTTCCTCAAAAGGGTATACTGTTTCACTTTCTGCAAGGATTGTGGGGAAAAAGTTGTATCAAATGTGAAAGAAAACAGATAGATTAGTAAAAGCTACTGTGGATTAGCTTGTTTTTAAATCTAGAATATACTACATTATTTTTGAAAAATACTTTTAAAGGTTTTGGGGATTTTGTATTTGTTTATGTAAATTGATAAAATATGCTGTAGGTTTCACTGTGTTAATCTTGGGGGGAGAGAACAAACCATCTTTTTATGCTTACTATAGTCTTGCTTTTCGCAGTCATTAACTTGTTTTCCGTTGTGTCCTTCTGTTTGGACTAACAGCTTTATGGATACATGTGCTTTTGGTATTCAGGATTGGAGAAAATACAGTGAAGTGTGAAGAACGTTTGCCACATTATTGTTACTGACACACACATGTAATTTCTCTGTTTTGTTTGTGGGGGAATAATTTTAATTATGTTGACCTTCACATTCCTTTGATAGAAAATCAGATTAATAAGTAGTTTACAAAAAAAACTGTTTTATTTAAACATCAGTAAATGAGAACAGAAAAATTAATGTGGCATATATGAGAATTTTACTCACTTTGGAGTTTAGTATGTGTGACTAACTACATATCAACAACCTTTTTGTGTCCTTAATAGTTATGTATTTCCTTCTAATGCAGTCTCCTGGAAGGTGGAACCAAAGCAAAGTTGGGTCTATTTCAACAGAAATTAAGAATTTGGGTTGAAATTACTATAAAAGTTAGGATAAAAGTTGAAGGAAGATGATTACTTATTTTTAAGGATACTTAGTGAGAAGTCTTCCCAAGCATCTGAAAGCACATGCATGTTATTAGAAACAAGTGACATGTGGATTAGACAGAGGAAAAACTCATTGGTCCTAATAATATGTAAGTAGATGTGATCGCTGTTTTAAGATTTTTTTAATGTAATCTGAACGAATATGTATTTTTAATACCATTTTTATGCTTTCAAAATTCGTGAGGTTTGTATTTGTGAGATGATTTGGAGCTAACACATCTGCTCATAACTTCCCTTAAAAGAACAGGAAAAGATTGACAGACTGTATAGACTTCATGAAAACATGGAAAAAGAAGGAAGGAGGAGTACAATGTCAACTCCTTCAAATCATAATGAAGAATTACTGTCAGACTTAGAGTATAGGAGCAGTTAGAGCAAAAATCTGAGTGATATGGTATCTTCCAGCTGTGGGATATTTATACAAAGAACATAACAAGTGTAAGATGTACCTCTCCTACAAGGAAAGGCTGAGAGAATTGAGATTGTTCAGCCAGAAGTGAGAGTCCTGAGCTGACCTAATTGTGGCCTTCCAGTATGTAAAGGGGGCCTGCCAGAGCTGCCGAGGGACTCTTTTAAAAGGACATGTAGTGACAGGACAATGGGGAGTGGGTTTAAACTGAAAGAAAGTAAGTTAGATTAGTTATTAGGAAGAAATTCTTTGCTGTGAGGGTGGTGAGGAACTGGAACTGGTTACTCAGATAAGTGGTAGATGCCCCATCCCTGGAAGTGTTCAAGGCCAGGTTGGATGGGGCTTTGAGCAACCTCGTCTAGTGGATGCAGTTCCCTATGGCAGGGGAATTGGAGCTTCCAACCCAAGCTGTTCTATGATTCTGTGGTTCCTCCTGGGTTTTAGCTTTCTGTAATTTCAGAATTTCTTTGAGAGTGCATTATATCTGTTTTAGGGAGGTTTTGTTGTTTGGATATTTTTTTAAAGACCTCAAAATGCCCTGCCATCAATCTGTGATTCTGTTTACCCTGTGACATCTATGGCAGTCCTGTTCCTGGATGTTTTCAATTTAATTATGAAATCCTATGGAAAATGTTCTGGGTGGGGGTTTTTTTGTGTTTGGTTTGGTTTGGTTTTGAGTTTGTGTTTTACTATTTAAAATATGATAGACATGATAACAGAAGTAAGAAAGGGTTTTTTGTTGGCTGATTAGAGGTGATAAATAATCCTGTCAGCGCGACACATAATCCTGTTGGCTTTTACTTCCTTGACTTTTGCTGAGCTGAGGAGTCCATGTCTATTTAGTTGATTCTCCCAAGAAAGTTGTTCCATGTTTCTGATCACCCTTGTTATCCTCTGAGCCTCATGGTTCTGTTGGTGTTGTTTTTGTAAGGAAGTAACCAGAGTTCCAAACAGTTTTGTAAATGTGATCCTTTTGGATTTTTACTGACCATCATGGTTTCTGGTTTGTCTGTTCCGTTTTATTACTTCTCTTGGCTTCCAGATTTTTGAGCTCATCTAAGATAGCTCTGAAAATAGGGATTAGAAGGATCTTTCTCAAGGAGATAAAACCAGTTTAGAAACTACTATATGGATATTTGTGCAATTGAAAATGTTTATATCACCACTATCTGCAAACCAATGCACATATCGTGGGCTTATGCAGAAGTTTTCAACTTGATTTAATGTGCACTAACAGCTATAATCAAGCATGAGAAAGGTGATGTGTATGGATGGAAATAGCATCTAATGTAATACCTGAGTACCAAAGTCAGAACTCCAAAATTGCTTGATTAATACATGTGCTGTTGTAAGTGGCAATGCTCTTCCAGAGGCTTGCTTGTCTTTACCTAATCTGTGTATTAGGCAGATTTTTGTCTGAATTTCTGGACCCAAGGGTATAAGATTCTTGCTAGCATCCTTTGAAGTTAAGAAGGAATAGAAGTGCTGTCAATCCCAGGTGTCTTCAGAGGCATGTGGTTACTCTTGGTCATTCTGGCCTCCAAGAAAAGCTGCCATTTGGTCCCTGCAATGACAGGCGGTTGTAACTACAGGGGTGGGTGAGTGAGTTGCTCTTGACTGTTTTGCCCTTTGGAAGTTAAGGAGCTTGCCTTTAGGTATGTTTAGTTGTTGGAGGCAGAGGAAGGAGCGTATAAACCCTATAATTAATTTTCGGTTCCCAACAAGGGAAGTTGGTAACTGGTTCTGCTGACAGTGCCCTGATGGGGAGCAGTACCTTAGAAGTTTGGAGCATTACTTCATATTCTGACCAGTGAAATGCATTTTCACCCCATTATGGCTTCAGTGTTCAGGATCATGTGATCCTTCTCCAATTCTTGGTTTTTACTTACTTGATCAAATTTACATTTGATACATTTAGGTACATTATTGCCTTTTTTCTGGAAAACTTATAAACATGGTGAACAGCACATTCATTTAGGGCTTCTCTGAAAACTTCCATTCCTTGTGAAAACTAACAACTTTCTATCCATTATCAAACCAGTTACTAAAATAAAAGGACAAGTTCCTTTTTGCATGTTACCTTAAAGTCTTGAGGAAGTCCTGCTAAGACATCTTGCATTGTCCATCTTGGAAGTGTAGTTGTTCTGTCAAACAGACAGTCCTTCCCTATGTGTGTCTTGGTTACCTGGGGGGAGAGGGGAAGGAGGGAGTATTTGTGAAGCATAAAAAGAAAAATTTCATTTTTCATTACATTTATCTAACCGTCTTCTGACTTGTTTCTCATAACTTTAACCATTTTTTCTGGTATAAAGTTAAAACTATTCTGCAGTTACTGCGAAATTCCTTTAGAGCCCTTAAAAAAAAAAAAAAGAAACCCAAAAAGTAACTAAATTATTTTATTTGCCTTTATATTCTTTCTAGACAAAGAAAGTGCCCTTATTTCAGTTATCGTTTGTATTTTTTTCCTTTTTATCCATAAATATGACTTAATCAATTATTATGAAAAATTTGGGCACGTAGAATGTTAATCTGGAATCATGAGACTTGAAGGAATTCCTTTTCTCCGGCTTTTGTGTAAATATTTGGGATTAACTCAAGATTTAATGAATAAAAATAGGTCTTTCACTTGCTTAGAAAACTGTATGTACAACACTGGCTTCTGAATAATCTTCACCTTGGTTCTTATTTTACTTTATTATAACAGTGGGAGTAATGAATGCTTTTGCTGCCAAAGGGAAAGAGTTGGGAAAGCAGGGGGGAAAGAAAAGAGGACACTGTATATTCAATATCAGAGCAACTTGAGGGATTATTTTAGAAATATGTTACAATTAAGACTGCTCTGTTGAAAACGTACTTAGCACTCTTCTAAGTGACTTGCAGAAGAGTAAAATGGTACCATTTTTGCTGTAGTAGATAATGAACACACAAATGATAGTCTTACAATGTAAGTGACAATTTAAAGGTTTGTGATACTAACAGTTAGACTGATCTGTGTGGTGTCTTGTACATTGGAGCATGTGGATGATGCAACAGCATGGCTTGAATAGGTGCTTAAATTCTTTTGTCTTGAATCTGTTGGTTGTCTTGCAATAAGTTTATTGTTAACAGTCCTTTCAAAATCTAGCAGAGTACTTATGAGGAAGGTGTTTTATGAACAAAGTTGCATGGTTTTGCAGTAGACTTAAATATTGGCTCTGTCAATTCTAAATTACTTATTATGTCTGCTTTACTTGTTTATGTAAAGCTAGAGGCGCTCTTTGTTCCTTTACACTAGCTCCTTTACAGTCCTAATGAATGTAAAAAACACTTCTATCCCTTTTTCCTATAATCTGCAATTTACCTTGTTTTCATTGGGTTATTAGCAAGAGAAACAGTGCACTCTTTTGAATCATTATACAAAGAGGTATAAATAATTAACATGCATGTAAAAGTGCAAGTAAGTATTTCTTATTAGAAGGGGATTAGAACAAACTTTTTAAGTTTTAGCAGATGTATTTTTTTTCTTATCTAAACTTGCATTAAGACCAGGTATTTTTTGTTTCTAAAAAAGCTTGCCGTTTTAATAGGCCTAGTATTAAATTTCTGTTATGACTTTAAATGAATGTAACTCTTCTCTATATAGTTGGGGTTTTTTTTTCCAGTTTGGAAATATATAAAAGTAGTGAGAAGATAGAGGTTTACTTAGGCATGTCTGATTAACACTTGTGGAATACTTAAGAGATCAAGTACAAATTAAATAAATTAATGCTTCTTTCTCCGTAGGGTGCTGGTCAAGACAAACTTGGAATATATGTCAAGTCTGTTGTGAAGGGAGGCGCTGCAGATGTGGTTAGTAATACTCTTAAATGTCAAATATTCAAAGGTAGAAAGATCCTTTGGAAATGCTCTAAAATCCTTTGTTAACTAGTATGTGTGAATAATTGTTTTAATTTCAACCATGTTAGCATTGGTGTATGAATTTTCTTCTCTTGAATATATATTTAGGATGGTCGTCTGGCTGCAGGGGATCAGTTGCTTAGTGTGGATGGTCGAAGTTTGGTGGGCCTGTCCCAGGAAAGGTACAGAATGCTTTCCTTGGTTGTCTTTCCATGAAGAAAACGTTAGATTAATAACTTACTGAAATGGGCAGAAGCCCATTTTTTTTACATTTTAGGCTTTGTCTTAGCTTTTGATAACTGCCTGTGAATAACCTTAGTAACAAGTTCAGCTGTTTGTGTACTGTTTTCTGTATATGGTATGAGTTATCTATGTAGATTGAACAGTTTTATTTAACTCTTAATTTTAAATATTTTGGCTTCTGACCTTTAATGCAGAAACTGTGAATAAATAGTACTTGCCAGTAGGTGTTGTCTCTGTACATGTCTTCTAGTCATCATCTGCTAGTTTTTTTCGAAGTGACTTTAATTATTAATTAGAAAAAAGAGTGCTTTGTCAAGCAAAAGATTGCTAGAATAAAGGTGAGAAATGACAACGTACAAACTGATAATAAGGAGAACTAAGTAATACAGTGCCTAATTTTATTTTGGTGTTTTTTTTGCTTTGGCTTTTATTGCAGGGCAGCAGAACTTATGACAAGGACAGGTTCTGTAGTAACATTAGAAGTAGCAAAACAAGGAGCAATTTACCATGGTCTGGCAACCCTGCTTAATCAGCCATCCCCAATGATGCAAAGAGGTAAATATACTAATTTTATTTGTGTTAATAACAGTTTTATAAGTCTGCTTTCTGTATTTATAAGCATGCAGAAAATATAATAATTTACAATATCTTATAAATTATTACCATAATACTAAATCAGAAAAGAAATGTAATTGCACAGAAAAAACCCCATTTCCTTTCTTATCAGAACTTCATCTGGTTTTAAATATTGTTTAAGATTATGCTAGTCTAATTGTTAATAAATGCTTTGCACATGTGCCTTTTAAAACTTAATTATGCATTTAAACACATTTCTTATTTTAATAATTTTTGTTTTAACAAATTGAATATAATGAATGCAAAGAACATTAAACTAGATGGCTTTTTTTGCCCCTTTCATAAGAGTTTCTCTCCTGCTCTCAAAATATCACTTCCTTGTAACCACAGAGTCCAGTGTAATCACTAAGAGAGAGACAGAAGCCCCTGGAATATATTTTGCCATTTAATATTTATTTTTAAATTATTTGTTAAGCTGGAAATGTTGAGACTTATTGCCTTAAGTTTCTATGTCTCATCATAAGAAGTTCTTGGATGTTTCTCCCATGTTATATTTTATCATCCTACTTCAGGGAACTAACAAAAGTCATAAAAGAACATTTTGAAGGAAATCATTTTGTCAAGGAAGACCTTTTCTACTTATAGGGTAGTACTACAGTATGGAAAAGTATGGGTTAAAAGAACAAATCCTTATTATCACAGTTTACAACACCATCCCAGATGCCATATGCCTCAGTCAGAAAGAGACCTTTCAGTGTAGCACATTTGGCTTTTCCAGATATTGTGTAGCTTTTTCAAAAGCTCTTTGGAAGAATAAAAACCAAAGGAATCCTCCATTGGTACTTGATACAAGATTGGGATTGCATATTTGAAGAAGAACAAATTTTAAAATCTAACACTCACTTTACTGTGACCTAATTTTTAAATACTAACGCAAGGTAGCTCTGGTTTGAAAAAGAATATGCTAGGCATTAGGTAATATAAGTGAAAGGGAGAAAATACATATCCAACTGTTACAGTTTCTGACCGCCGTGGCTCAGGTAAACCCCGACCAAAGAGTGAAGGATTTGAGCTGTATAACAACTCCACTCAAAATGGATCACCTGAGAGTCCTCAGCTGCCGTGGACAGAGTACAGCGAACCAAAGAAGCTGCCAGGGGATGACAGATTGATGAAGAACAGAGCTGATCATCGATCCAGTCCCAATGTAGCAAGTAAGAAAGATTATCCCTTTTTTAGGAGTAGTTGCCTCTACCAGTAATTTCAGAGGTTGTTGTATTCAAAAGAGGATTGATTGTTTTTAAAAGTGGATTAAGTTTAAAATACCAGTGTAGTAGTAGCATTTGGAGCAAGCTTCTTGTTAGAACTGTTTAAAGGAAAAATCATAGTTATTTTGTGAATACTGTTATTTTATTAAGTTCTGTAAATTATTATTAACAGTCACGTAAATGCTTCCTTTAATTTTCCAACAGATCAGCCTCCAAGCCCTGGGGGAAAGAATGCTTATGCATCTGGAACTACCACCAAAATAACCTCAGTCTCAACTGGAAATCTTTGTACAGAGGTCAGAAGTGGCAAGCAAAATGCTGGCTATTTAACTTTCTTTAGCTATCAATAGCATCAGTGTGCTTGAGTCAAACCAGTGTTTTAACTATTTGAATGCAATCCTGGTGCTAGTGACTGGGTGGGGGTTTTGCTTATTACAGCTAATGAAAGGTTGGGACAGCTTTCAGTGATTTCATTAAGTTTTGTTCATGAACTTGTCCTTGTGATTTCTTGGCTTTGTACAATATTGCATACTCGCTTTGAGACCATAAAAATATAAGTCATAACCATAGTTACCTTTTATACTAGACAACCTCTTTATCTCCTGTCCCAGATGAGTAATGGTCTTATGACCCACAAGAAAACATCTGGGAAATGCATGTTTGGAACAGTCTTCCATACGGATCTATGTGACAAGAAAATTCTACCTTACGTGCTTTCTCCCTTTTTCAGGAACAGACTCTGCCACCAAGACCTGAAGCTTATCCCATCCCAACACAGACCTATACTAGAGAATATTTCACATTCCCAGCTTCCAAGTCCCAGGATCGAATGGGTCCAGCTCAGAGTCAGTGGCCAAATTATGAAGAAAAACCACAGATCCAGGCAGAGAGCAATCATTCTATCAATAGTACGATGCAGGTGAGAAGTAATTTTTTTCAGTATAAAGAAACAACCAGAAAAAAACTACTTGCTTTCCATGCCCAGACTACTAGAGACATTTTTTTAGAATAGACAGCTCTCTATAATCTCTAAATTGCTGAGGAGAAACTATACCACAAGAAGGGAACGACTATACTTTTGCCAGGATGGGCTTGGGTTCAGTAAGCTTATGCTGCCTTTTTTTGTTGTTTGTTTTTTTCTTCTCATTTTGCCTTTTTTATTATTTTTCTTCCATTCGTAAAATTTATGTTAACATGTTCTGCAGAGCTGTCATCTGGGATGTTTCAATCCCCCATTAGAGGTAATAGGGTGCAAATGCTAGTATGGTTTGTCTTGTAAAATGTTTTATGGTTTTCTGAAGAACAACCTAAATCTTCCATTTTTCCAAGAAGGTTTATGTGGAAAAATCTCTTTGCCTGGAGGGTGTGTTGTTTAAGTGACAAAGGAAAGTATTAAAATTGAAATAAAACAATACTTTGAGACCTGTCCAAAGTCTTCACTGAAACACATTCCCTGCTCTCAGTTAAAAAAAGAAGTATATAATTTCAAGTTGTATCTATCATCAAAGTGCAGATGCATCTTGACATGAAGTTAATTTACCCCATTTGTACCTTTAAAAATTCAAAAATAGTATTGTTCTGCTCTTTGTAAATGAGAACTTCACTCCAATCATACAGGAAATTAAACCTAGATCTACTAAATCCCAGTTACTGGATGATCTTTTTCTCTAATCCACCAGCCTTAAAAACACAGAGAAAAAGTTTGAGGGTTTTTTCCAGTCTTTTCCTGCTATTTCTTAATTTGCTATAAAAGCACAGCCTTACACCAGGCTCATTATGTTTTACTCTTGGAAAAGCAGTGTCATGTAAATTACCTTGAGATGGTTGCTTGTCGATGACTCATAGATGTATGGGCAAGGGAATTCAGTAAAAAGTCAATTGAATAAAAAGCTAGTGCTTTTGTTTGTTTGTTTAATATTATAGATATCAAATTCTAATTATTTGAGCTGTTAAGAAAATAGATGTATAGATGTTGTAGCCAAAGTAGGATGGTAATTTTGAAGGAGAATGCTGCATATTAAATGGCTGGGGTGAACAGATTCTTAAATATTTTGCTGAACTTCCACGCTTAACTCTTTCAGGTTTCAATATTTTATCTCACCTAATCTTACCTGCATAATTAATGTCCAGGTGATCTCCATCACTGGTGGGAGAGGAGGAGGCTCCTGCCTCTAGGGAATGGTTTCTGCCCATTTGTCTTAACCAGATTCTATGATAATTGCTGCCTGGACATGCATCTCTCCCCTGCTTAAGAAAAGCTTAAGTGAATAGCTTAGATGAGGTGGTTAAAACTGGTGAGATGAAGCCCATCTGTTGAAGTTGTTGACTGATAACAAATTGGAGCTATGGTCTTAAGGCCAAATGCAATGCAGAAAAGCAAGTGGCTAGAAGCTTTATCTCCTTACAAGCGTTGAAAGTGTTAACAGGTTTTTACCTGCCATACAGTAGTTGTTTTGAGTTGAAAATTAGAGGAAAATAGACTTTTTTAAAAAAAAATTATGCTTTTAATCTTTGCAGTGAGAACTGGACTTGTAAAAACAGCTGCTAAATGCCTGTTTTCTGTTCTGAAGGCATTAGCACACTGTTTGGCTAGGTGCATCTTTACAGCAAATCTAACACAAATAGCTGTGTGTTCAACTCTGTTGGACTAATAGAGCATAAAAAATACACTTGTTTTTCTCAAAGAAGGCATTCTTTAGAGGTCATGGTTAAGGTCATTGATGGAGGAAAAGAAAAGGAGTTTGCTTTGTTAATCTTCTCTCAGTTGTTGATAATTGGTGCATTATGTGTTCAGTGCTTAGTAGTTCCTAACATTCAAACTAGGAATATTTGCTTCAAGAAAATCATTAACAGGTCTGATAAGCCTAATTTAGGGTCCAGTGTTCCTTTTCAGGTGGTTGTAGGGTGCAACAAGACCCCAAGTTTGTATAGAAAAAGGCTTGGCGTTTGAGGCACTAAAAAAGTAACAAAATGTCAGACCAATACACCCATGCCTCAGGAGCAGGTAGAATCAGACCTGCCTGCCCGGATTCCGTACCCTGAATGGCACTGTAGTAATGAGAGCTTCCTGTGGGTCATCTCCTCTGTTAATGCGGCAGGGTGGGCAGAGGCTCCCTTTCTCTCGCTCGGCAGCCTTTCTGTTTGCTTTTCCAATAGGAAAAATGTTCAGTCAAGCCAGCTGAAGCCTGAATGGCAGAGCTGGTATGCCAGAGCCGCTGCTCAGAACTGCCAGGACTCTTGTACTCACGTGTGGGGGAGGGGGTGTCAGGGATAGTCCTGAGAAACTGTGTGAGCTGGGGAGGTTTTCAGCTTAAACTCCATTTTGCATTCATCCTTCCTCCTAGTCCAGTTCCCAGGCATTTTGGAGCTTGTTAGGTCTTCTATCACAGAAATGAGTTAAGAAGACTGGGAAGAGTATTTTATTGTTGGTTTGGGGAAACTTACTGGGCATGGAAATGCTGAAAAGGAATTACCTTCAGTAATGTGTTTCGTAAGCCATTTTCAAATATGTTTTAATATGGACAGACTATGATATACATGCCTTGTTTAAATTTTTTTCAGCGTGTAGCTCGTTCCCAGGAAGAGCTCAGAGATAAAGTTTTCCAGCCAGAGAGGAATCGTTTGGAAGTTGTTATACGGAAGGATGTGGAGTACATTGATCGGAAATCAGACAGCGACCAGTGGATGAATTCATCTGTGGATTCCAGCACATCTAGCCAGGAGCATCTGAATCATTCCTCCAAACCAGTCTCACCTGGTTCCTGTTTAGCTAAAAGTGGACCTGGCCGTTGGAAAACTCCAGCTACTAGCCAGCCGACTCCAGTGGCCATTTCTCAGCCCATCAGAACAGATCTTCCCCCTCCACCACCACCTCCTCCGGTGCATTATGCAGCCGAATTTGATGAACTACAAATGGATTTGCCTCTGCCTCCCCCTCCTCCTCCAAACCAGATAGGAGCACAAGCATCCTCTCAGGTAGCTGCTGCTGAGCGTAAAAAAAGAGAAGAGCATCAGAGGTGGTATGAAAAGGAAAAGGCACGTTTGGAAGAAGAACGAGAAAGGAAACGTCGTGAGCAGGAGAGAAAACTGGGCCAAATGCGTTCTCAGCCACTAATTCCTGCTCAGCCTGTGGTTCCTCCCGTTCCCCTTCAGCAAGTGAAATCAGAAAAACCTTCAACTCTGCAGAGGTCTCAAGAAACAGTTATTCGAGAGTTGCAGCCCCAGCAGCAGCCTCGGACTATTGAGCGGAGAGATCTGCAGTACATTACTATCAGCAAGGAAGAACTGTCATCTAGTGATAGCCTCTCTCCAGATCCCTGGAAACGGGATGCTAAAGAGAAACTGGAGAAGCAGCAACAGATGCACATTGTGGACATGCTGAGTAAAGAGATTCAGGAGCTTCAGAACAAGCCTGATCGTACAGCGGAAGAAAATGACCGCCTCCGCAAACTCATGCTTGAGTGGCAGTTCCAAAAGCGACTTCAAGAATCGAAACAAAAGGATGAAGATGATGATGAAGAGGAGGATGATGATGTGGATACTATGCTCATCATGCAGCGACTGGAGGCAGAAAGAAGAGCAAGGGTAAAAGGGGATAATCCTTTCTAGACAAAAGTATTGTAAATATCAAGCTTGGTGGGTTTTCATGCTTTGTCTGAGTATTTTGATGTTCTTACAGGGTAAGGGAGGATGAAGCTTTCTTAAATACCTCGAATTTTAAAATTAATAACTTGGAGTGGCTTCACCAGTTAAAGGATGTATTATAAAAGTATCAAAGCTACCTTTTATAGATTTATCAACTGAATTCACTGTTCTGGTTTTGGGGAAAGAAATTCCCTTTGGATAAAGGGATTTTGCCATGTACTTGGAGTATGATTAAAAGGTAAAAGATGGTAGAAAATAGCTTACAGAAAGGAAAGCAAAAACATTTGAAATTTTGAAAGTGTGTAGGAGAATGAGGAACAAAAATACTGTGACTTCTCCCTCCCTCCCCCCACCCCCAGTATATTTACTCCCAAGAGGTTTTTTTTATAGTCTTGGACATGAGCACATGGCATGAGTGCTTCCAGGGAATTGTGAACTGAAGGGAGATTCCAACTTGTTAGTCTGCTCCAAGTAAAGGAAGCTGCTACCTCTACCTTGACCACCACCTTAGTGCTGATCCTGGCAGTGGGAAGCATTGGGTTGAACCATATGATTTTGAGTGTTTTAACAACTAATACACCCTGTCTGGGGCTCCAGCTCATACATACCTGGATTTTGCTTGGTGTCCTGTTTGATCAGCATCTGACAAGGTTTGCTTACCTTAGCTTCAGTTCTGTGGAAGCTCATATGTAATAAGATAATACAACTGAATAGTATCCCTCTGTTGGTGGCTGTTGTCTCTCAGAATCTGCTAAATCTACTGTTAATGAGAAAAGGTTTCTGTAGGAAAATCTGTTCTTTTCTGAATAATAGCATGGATACCCAAGTTACATACCAATAGCTATGCGTTGCCAGGCTAAAAAACTAGCTCTGTAATATGCTGAGTGTCTTCTGTGTGTTTGTCTTGAAAAGTTGACTTAATTCTGTGATAAGCAGTGTTTAATTCTTGAGAAATGTTTGGACATGCTTGTTTTGACATTCAGAAATAGCTAGCGGCTTGAGTAGTATTTGAGTTCAGGATTGTTTTGGCAGCCTGATTTCCTAAACTTACTCTTCTCATATTCACTGCAGTCTGCATTGCTTTCCTTTTTTTTCTTGTGGCTAACTTTATTATTGTGTAAAACAATAGATACCTCAAACTTGGAAACTGAAGAAAGGAAAAGCAAAATCTATATTTGGCAAACTGGTTGCGTTAAAGCCCAGCATTGCTAACGTGTAATTTGTAGCACATAGACAGTTACCTACGGGCATAAAAAAATTCAAGTAGAACTGCCATTTTAACAAACTGTCTTTAAAATTTTACTGTAGCAAGGCTAAGAAAGCCATGTGTCATTAAAAGAAAGCCAGTTGTATTGCATAACTTGTTATCAGTCCTCTCGGCAAGTGCTGGATTTAAAATACTGTTTCTGCATAAAGTTCTTCCAGCTTTTTGGAACATTTTAAAACTAAAAATTAACAGTTGTCTTGAACTGAATTATTGTTTGATTTTGGTTACATTTCACTGCTAGAGATGCAATAAGTAGTATCTCTGGAGAACTATTGAGATGTTGAATGAGTCAAAGCAATACTAATAAAAATTTGGGATTATTTGTTTTGATTTCTGTATTCCAGGATTATGTCAATTCAGTTCCTTGTTCTAAAGCAGCTGACTAAACAAATAAAAGAAAATGCTTTTGAAATAGCGCAAGTCGAACCTATCTTTATTTTCACTGTGCATCTTTCTTTTTTTTCCCCTTTCTTACTACCTGCAGCAGACTGCAGTGCCAGCAATCTCTGTTCTAGATTTGGTATGTTTGTTTCTTTCTCTTCAATATCTCTTTGCCGTTTCAATTCCTTATATTATTAATAAACACTCTATGTGCTTTGGATGATGATTTGGCATCTTTGGATGTTCAAAAATCATTGTGATGCAGTAAGCAGTAAGTTAACTGCAAGCATGCATTTGAATGTTTTCAGATGTGGTGACTCCTTTCCCTGTGTTTCCTTCCTTTTAGATGTTGTGCTCTGCTTGCAAACTTGATTTGTTTGTTGTAGCGGTGGTCTAATATAAAACTGTGTATCTGCTGTTCTGTGCAATTGTGTTTATAAAATCTAATAACTAATAACTTTGAATGAACAGGCTGTGAGGTAAGATTTCTTCCTTTCCCTTTACCACCCAAAAAGATTTTAGAGGAGCTCTAGGAGCACCATTCCTTTCCAGTTTGAAGTGAAGTAGTCTTGAGAGCCTAATAGTACAGCGTACTGTTTCAGCACATACTGAAATGTGCTGAAATCTTGTTTACGGTTATTACAGTTTTGTCATTAACATAAAAATTATGTGTAAACTCAGAAGTTACTTCTGAACTAAATATTTCCAAGTAGGTTACATAAACATGCATTTATTAAATTATGATATAATTTCAGTTTCAGTTGGTTACCACTATTTTCTTGCCTCTAAAACATGACTGGCTTTCAAACTGGAGCAGTAATTGCTATGACTCCAGCTAATTCTGTATTTTTTTGCTCTCACTGGATATGGGTACATGGAAAAGAAGTTCTGTAGTCTTCTAGGAAAGAAATACATGCCCTTCAAAGTGTATTTCGATATAATTAGTACACCAGTTTGAAAGAAAGGTGATATGTGCATCTCTTGTTAGTATAATTACTTTGTGCTGCTTGAAAAAAACATAAATGTGTTGGTTCAAAGCCCGGATTTGCATATTTGGCACTGCTTTATGAAAAACAAAATCACCTTTTAAAATGCATACTTATGGTAACTTATAAATCTAAGGTGTTCTGTTTTGTATCTGTGAGGTTCGTGAGTGTTTTAAGCAGTTTACAGTAATGTAAAAGGTGAAATACACCAGCTTTCTGAATTAATGGACAAGCCTGGAGTAAGGGTTTTTTCAGACTTAGTATCTATCAATATTTTTTCTTATTTCTACTCATGTATTTTTTTTGCTGAAAACTTGGTCCCTGGAGCTGCAACTGTATAGATAAAGTATTTTGCCAAGCGAACTGTAAACTTCTGGATCTGTCTGTGACAGGAGGTTGTGAAGGCAGACAGTATCATCAGCTTTAAAAATGGATTAGACAAATTCATAGACATCACACCTGTAAACAGCTACTCCAAGGATTACACAAGGCTGTGCCAGCTGACATCTCTGGTACTGTGATTGAATGCTGGGGAGATACTAAAAGAAATGGGCAGGCTCATGTGCAGCTCTTCTTGCCGTGGTCAGAGACAGAGTACTGTGCTAGATGGATCCATGGCCTGAATCAGTCTATGATTTACTATGTTCATTGGATTTAGCTTTAAAAATTTAGCTTTAAAAAAAGACAGCATGCTAATTCTGAAATAGATGATATTAAATGCTACACCCGGAAAATACTGCTTTTTCCTATTTTCACCTTTTTCATGCTATTCACATGACTTTGCGGACACAAATGTATCTCAATTATGCCACTTCATGTACCCAAGTAATTACTACTTTGTTTCTTAAAAAAAAAAAAAAAGCTTTCCCATGCTTGATGCTTTTCATATGTGTCTAACATGAGCATTGGTGTTAGCTGTTCTGCTAATTACAGGGCTGATGAAAGGTGATGAACAGTTAATGCATGAATTGTCAGCTTGGCCTAGTGTTTGTTTTTTAAATTCCCCAGGCCACTGTCAGATCTGACCCAGCTTTAGTTGTCATAATTAAATAGGTGTAAATTTAAAGTTCTTCTGGAACATCTTTCAGAGTGTTCCAAGCAGTGCTTGGAGACTTCCTGGATGCCAGCCAGTCTTGTGAATATCTTAACGTTCCTGATAGGGATCAGCCCACTGGCCCTTTTACAAGGAGCAATAGCTCAGGGGAAAAGGGGTCGTCTTTGCCCTTCTAGGTGGGAAAAGTGCTTCGAGCATATGTTGGCAATAGGGGGACAGTTGTGCAGCTGAGGGAACTGTTGGCACTTTGCAGTAGAGCTGGGACAAAGCAGGGGAAAAGAATTGGTGCTTTGTGCTCAGCTGCTTTGCTCAGTTAGTTACAGCTGGCAGAACACTCTTCTTCGCTCTGTAAAAACAGATCAGTTTGTACCTGTTACAACATAAACATGTGCAGCTTTGGAGAAAATCCAAAATTAGTAAATCATGTGAAAACACAACTTCTAAACGAGAATAACTAATCAGGATGAAGAAGCATGAAATCGAAATACTCAGCCAGGGAATCTAATAGTCCTCTTACTAGAAGTGGGACACAAAGCTTTGTGACTTGAAAATTTGGGATGAAGTTAGAGTTGTATACTGTGGTATGCAAGCAATGACAGACAGAAAAGCCTGCAAGTGCTCTGGCAATGCCTCATCATCCCACTGCTGCCTGCCTTGGTCTGAGAATCCCCCAAAGCAGAAACTAGTTACTGATCATAAAGAAATCAAATGTCTTCTCTTGATAGTTGCTGTATTCTCGTTTGTGCCTTGCATAAAGTTTTTAATTATTTTACTGTGTTTAGAATAGCCTCCAACCTGGATACAGTTGTCTTTGCAATTATTATGACTCAGATGTTGACAACAGTTCCCAGGTGGGCAGCCTGCCCAATCTGCCTTAGTTCTTCAGTTAAAGTCACAAGACAATTAAACAAACCAGTCTTATTTTCCCTTTAATTTAGTTGGAAATATTTTCTTGTTTAAGAGCATTTGAATAGGAACATTTGCTACTAAAAAAGGCATGCATGCCATATCCTAGGAGCAGTAACTGCCATGTTCAGGATATTTTCTAAATGCAGTTGGGATAGAGTCAAGGAATTTTCCTGTGTTTTCTCACCATGCAGTTTTTACTTGCCTTTTTTTTTTTTTTTTTTTTTTTTTTTTTTTTTTTTTTTTTTTTTTTTTTTTTTTTTTTTTTTTTTTTTTTTTTTTTTTTTTTTTTTTTTTTTTTTTTTTAAGAGGAAATTACTCATCTTGTATAAACTCTTGTGAATTATTAGCTGTCCTTCCTTTTGACAGCAATATTACCTCCTTTGCTAAAATAATGTGTTTTTAATAACCAAGACAAGAAAAAGTCTTAATCTACTATGTTCCCCCGCTCTGCAGTATCAATTGTACTTGATCTCTATCTGTATGTTCTTTTTAGTTAGGAATGACATTTTCAGCCCTAAATAAGGGGAATTTACGTGGAGGTGGCATCCTCTAGTATACATTCACCAAATTACTGCCTAAATGAAATTAATTAATTTTGTTTGTTAGCTTTCATGCTCAAAAATGAGCAGTGGGGAGACATAATTGCAAGAAAACTATTAAAAAAAATTTAGACCTTTTTAGAAGTGATTGGAAAATTGATTAAAAATCTATTCTGCTTTAAAGCACATTTCCCAGTAATTAACTGGGCGGGGGGGGGATAGAAGGTTGTCCTCACAAAATCTATTAAAACTAAATTAATTTTGCTTTGTATCTTAAGGGTATTTCTAAGTGAAGCTGGATTGTAAAAACAAATTCAGTAGTCGAAAAGTACCCTTGTTTATATGCAGGTTATAGCAAAATTCAATGATTTACTGATCTATACCAGTCAGTATAAAAAAAATATTTTGTGAAGGGAAAAAAAGTCACTTTAAAACATAGCTCCAGTAAGAAATAACACAGCATGTAGTCCAGTTAATTTCTACTTGTTAGTATTGTGCCAGTGAATATTCCTGTGCATGAAGGACTTAGATACTGTTCTCTTTAAAGTTTTCTTATCAGTTCAGTATCATAAGAATATATAAACTTGTATTGTCTGTTGGACACCAGTTGTCCATGTGAGCTGTTTAATCTCAGTAGTCAAAGGTTTTTTTCCCCTTATTCTCTGATTTTTCCAAAACACATCTGCTGCAGATACAGTGGGAGATTTTATTTATCTCCTGAGACTATTTGCAGACTTGCTGAATGAGCCTGTTACTTTAAATGGATTGACCCTTTGACTAATGAGTCGTGATTTTCCAGTGCTTAAATAATAATCCAGAATGAAAAAAACAATTGCCTGCTGGATCTGTGGACTGTTGGTTACAAGTATTTAATTTCACTTTACTGTACCTGTGAGACTACAGTTGCTGGAACGTGAGTCACCTCAGTCTTCTGCCAGGGGTCTCCTTGTGTACTTTGTGCTTTTATGTATGTACCTCTATGTACCTCTGGTTTTTGTTTTTTGTTTTTTTTTTTTTTTTCCTTAGGGATTTTAGGAAAATGAATGTGACAAAGCCTACTCTTAACAGCTGGAAATCTGTAGTATAGCATTTTCTACTGAATGAGTTACTTTTAGATGCCAGTATTTGGTTACATTTTTTGACCCATCTTGCCCACATGAGTGGCAAAAAGTTGAAGATGTGTCTCTGTTAGTTACAGGATGAAGAGCGCAGACGGCAGCAGCAATTGGAAGAAATGAGGAAACGAGAGGCAGAAGACAGGGCCAGGCAGGAAGAAGAGCGACGACAGCAAGAGGAGGAGCGGACTAGGAGAGAGGCTGAAGAAAAGGTTGTGGTATTTTAAGTGCTGCAGAGGTTTTTGTAGGCCTTTTGTCTGCCTGGCCAGGGACAGCTCAGTGTTGGGTCAGCAGGGGTTAAACACAGTAGCCCTTGTGATAAAGGCCATGGCACAAGGTTTCCTTCTTACCAGTCTAAACCAAGAAGTAATTAAACAAATAGCCCGCTCCTGCTGATTGGAGTTGATTGGTATTGCAGAAGTAGGCTTACCATTCAAAGGCTTTTAGCAGTAGCGAGGACTTGCTTTCAGAGCCTTTCTGAAAGTTATGGAAGAAGTCAATTACCTCCTGTTTTCCTTCAGTCTCCCAGCATGACTTGTGTGGCTTCTTTACTATAATGGAGGAGTTAGGGGTATTGGGTTTTGCTGTGTCTCAGAGATGGCACTTAAATATTTTTTCAGTATTTTTAAAATACAAAAGAGAAATAGGAAATAAGGTATATTGGTAATGAGTATTCCATATTGATTTTATGTTTGAACTATTGGAGGAAAGAGAATTGATTTCTAGAAAGTAAATAAATAATTTCAGCAGATAAGTCACTGTGCAATCAAACAGATTATAAAAATTCAGGGTTGTCACTTTCTTCAGAACATTATACATGAGAAGCTTTATTGATCAAAACTTGAAGACAAAGCAGGTCATTTGGCTTTTAGCGTGTTTAAGACCCTCTTATTCCTACAGAATGAGCAGTTACTTCTCTTCAGATTGCCTGTTAGTAACACTGACTTCAGAAAGAAGAAAAAAGGCTATCTTGTAGTGTTGGTGTTCATCTTGGAAGATTGAGCAAATATACTTTAAAAAAAAAAAACAACAATCAACCTTAGATATATTAACTTGACTAATTTATTTTTGTTGCATTATTTTCATGCTTTGTTAAATTGTTTCCCCTAAGCAGCATGTGTTGATGAGAAAGCTAAGCTTTGGTTGGAAATAGGTGAGAAGTGAGGAAGGTGTATCTGGACTGAGAAAAGTATTTAAAAGTATACTGTAGGAAGCCGAAAAAGCAAAAGGCAACCAAGAAAAAACAACCAAGGCTTTCATAATTTCTGATAATAATGCAAGCAAATGACATTTGGATCACATGCTTGGAAGGGTTTTCACTGACAGATCTTGACCGAGATATTTGCACATCTAAAAACTTGGATCTCGGTTCCATCAGTACAACGATTTTAGAGAATAGAACAAGGAGATGAGTTTCATTCTTTGCTCTAGATGAACAAGACCAGATTTATGATCTTTTTCAGGATTACTGACTCAGTGTTGGACAGATAAGCAGATAAGGTGGATTTCTTTAAACACATGGATTAAAAATAGGATGGTTGTTCAAAATTATATATATTCCCAGCAGAAGCTATACTATGCTTATACACAAGGGGTTTTGTAACATACAGTTCCCAAATACACATTTTCATTCGTTACCAAACTACTGAATAAACCCTTGTATTAATTTACAGTGTGTCTTAGACAAGAGCTGAATAAAGTTAAATGTTATTTAGTTAAAGAAAAATCTTTTAAAGCCAAAAAATACATAGATGATATTTCATGGCCTTCTAAATGATCAGTAGCCTCCTATAAATGTCATTAGCATAGTTTCTGTTACAAATGTTTTTAAAAATATTTATTTGATGTCTGTTTTGGGAAAGTTCTTTGTAATTTGATTTCTGCATGAAAGTAGTTTTCCTGGTATTTATACCAGAAGCGTTAGGAGTCATCTATTCCAAGGTTCTGTTGATTAACTTACGTTGTATAAGCATGAAGCAAAATTACAAGGTTCCTTTTTTAAGATGGTAGTTAATCTTAGTTATTTTCCTCTCCCACAGATTCTTTACTGCTTTAGTAAATCTGTGCCTTATTAATTGTAGTTACATTCCGAGTAATAAATGCTGGAATTGCCCTTAGGTCACACAGGCAGTTGCCTTAGTGACCACAGGCATGAGTGCCAGTTTTTTTCATAGCAGTAAATATTCTTTGGATGAGTCCATATAGATGCACTTCTTTGTTCACTGCCAGAAAAAGAGACAAAAAAAAATATATAATATTTACACGAAATCTTTGTAGCTCAGTGAAAGAAAGCTTAAATCTCTCTTAGACTGAAACGTCTGACCATTGTGTCTCTGTTTCCTCCGGGCTTACAGAGGCGACAGGAAGAGGAATATTACAGTCGCTTAGAGGCTGAAAGGCGCAGGCAGCATGATGAAGCTGAACGAAGATTACTGGAACCTGACGAGCCTGGTCTGTACAGACCTCCACTTCCACGGGAATATGAACTCCCATCCCCAACCCCTTCATCTAACGCTCCTCCTCCCCCACCTCAGCGAAACACCTCTTACCTCAAAACACAGGTCCTCTCCCCTGACACGATTTATACTGCCAAGTTTGTTGCATACAATGATGATGATGAGGAGGAGGAGGATTCCAATCTAGCAGGTCAGGATAAGTACTCCAGCACAAGAAAATCTTATGGTGACTTTCCTCCTGCCACCCTTAAGCAACAGCAGCCCTCCCGCCAGCCTCGCCCAGTTTCAGATGGCATCTTTCTTTCCAACTCATTCCAGTCATCTCCAGTCAATGCCAACAGTACTACTGCCAAAAAACCCCAGCCCCCGCCCCCATCAAACAAACCGAGTTTCATCCATTCCAGCAGCTCTAAAGGTAGACACAATGAAATCAGTCATTTCTACGGAACTATCCTCGTGTTTTCAACTCTGGTGCTCTCGATTGAATCGCTTATTTTGTGATTTTCCCCCCCACCCCCTACTTAATCACTGTTTTCACACTGGTGATCTAACTTAAATCCTGGTATTAATATGAATCCTCCAATTTTTAATTATTTTGATCTCTCAAATTTTCTTCCTCTTTACCCAAACTTTTCAAAAGCAAAAATTCCATCTTTCACACAATGAATCAGTAATTATTTTAACTGCTACTCAACCAATTCAAAGTACTGTTGGTCTTGGCTTTCACTCTGTATCTTTCAGTGATTTGTTTTGTATGAATGATCACTGTTTACTCAGGGCATCTGGAAGTGCACCTTTCTTGAACACAGGAAACCTCTCCTAATGGGTTCATGGACAGAGCTTATCTTCTGCTTCGTTGTTGGTACCAGGGTTCTCTCTTTTAATCGTGTGTGCAAATGGCTTTAAAAATTACCTTTGTAGATGTAGTTCTGAAACACACAAGCACCAAGAGACATAAAGGACATGCAGTTAGTTTCATGTATTAGGCTCCATTCCTGCAGTTCTGGTTTGTTTCGTGCAGTTTCCTTGCAGAGAGATAAAGATCTAAATTTCATCTTAGTACTTATTGCTTTACTCCTTCCCATCCCTTCTTCGCCTCTGTGTTTGTCTTCTCATCTTGTTTCTTTTGAAGCTCCAAGTGGCCAACCATACTGGAGTTTAATTTCAAGAAGAGCTCTAGTTGCCAGTAACTCAGCACCACATTTTATCTGCAGAGTACTAGTTTAACTACACTGATGAATTCAAAGTTAATCCAGTCCAAAGATCTATTCTAAATTTTTTTTAAACTGCTGCTGTATAGGAGGAATCTTAATATACTTGACTCTGTGAGTATATCTCACTGTAATAAGCTTGCAGTTTAGTGATACAATACTTCGTCTTAAAAAACAGCAGCATCTTCTGGCAGCATTACCTACACTTGTTTTCTTCTGTTCCCCTAGTTCTTTCTTTTTATTTATACTGGAAATTAACAATTTCCTGAAAACCAACTCCAGCTGATCAAGTCATTCTTCTAAAATGAAAAGAGTACCAAGTCACCTGAGATCACAGGCGAAAATGTTTAGGCTGACTTCTAGCAGAATGGCTAACTTGTTTGCTGGATTTAAGTCTCAGTGACACAGGTGGAAGCCTGCAATATGGTATATCCCTCATCACTTTTTTGACCACCTAATGAATTAGGAAAATCACTTACTTGCTTTATTAAGAGGTGTGCCCTGGTCCCAGGGAGAATATGAGCCTCCAAATCGCTTCCATCTCTCAGAAGCACTTCTAATCCAGCTGCAGGAGTACACGAATCTGATGTAGGATATTTATGAAGCCACTGAGCTTCCTGTCTGCATCCTTTTCAGTTGACGCTCAAGCCATCATTTTCCAGCAAGACACGCTTTCCTTTGTGGGGCAAATTGGTTTCTGCTACATTTGGACTGCTTCTGAAGGGAAGTGTTGAAGAGAAGCTCTGAACAGTATTGTGCAGTTTTAGTATTGCTGAAGGGTCATTAGTTTAGCTCACTTAAAAATACTGTCCCACTGATGGACTTGATGCTTAGTAGTTTCACTGTTTGGAGTCAGTACAGCACCCAAGTTGCATTAAAAAAGGTATCCACACTGATTCTCATTTTTTAAAGGTAGAAAGAAAAAGCTTCATTATTTACCCTGGTGTTGCCTGTGAGGTCTCAGGATGTAGTAGTGTCTATGGGTCCTGCAGGCCCACCTGTCACTCCTATCTGGCTCTGTCATAGGTTCCAAATCTTAAAGGAAGATGAGAGAAGGTTTTAGCTTTTCAGTGTGTTTTTGTTAGACTGGAGTATAAGCTGACACACTGGACACTACCTGCTATGTGCTACCATTACGATGCAAATAGTTCCATTATGCCTACCCTGCACATGCAGCCACTGAAAACCCCACAGTTTTGTATCAGAAGGACTCTAGCTGTGGAACACTGGATATTGCAGACAATTAGTGAGCTAAAATAAGATTAAAGACAGGAAATAGTGGAAAAAGTATCTTTAATCACTGTATCTATGTTGTAAACTTGCTCTTAGGAATATTCTGAAATGGCAGGCTTCTGACATGAAACTTTGGTACTGTATATCTGTACTGAATTTTTGTTCTTTCAAAGGACTTTCTTTTTTTAGAAATTCTTACTTGAAAACAATTATAGTAGAGTAAAATGTGCCTTCCATCACAACACATGGGCTTTCAAAGGCCCTTGCTTCTCTTCCTTATTTGGCACTTTGAAGGCTGTACGTGCAATGAATTAAACAACCCTAGAACCATCAGTCACTAGTTGTCACCACCACTCTCCCTGCCTCCCATCATCCACAACCCAGAGTGCAATTTCATATATAATTGCATTTCCCAATCCTGCTCTCTGTTAATTTTAATTGAAGAATGAATCTCATGAAAGTGAAATGTTCAGTGGTATTGTGTATGCACATTTGTTTTTCCTGGAAAACAGTCAAAAGGACAATTCACAAAGATTTGGTTAGGGTTTTGGTAACAATTACGGAATATTGTAATACGATGCTTCGCCTTTAATAGCCTAATTCATAAACCATACAACTAATTCTGAATACTCTTATTTCATAATTTTTAAAATAGCCATGAGAACAGGTTAACTTCACCTGATTGCTCAAGCTTCTATGAAGACTGCCTGCGTAACGTACAAAGCCGTTTGCACAAAATGCAGAATTCACTGTGCAGTTTACCATCTCCCATCTTGCTGACTCTGTTACATTCCTGTCCTTTACAGCTCTTTCCTGTTCTGAGTGTTAACTCTAGTGAACCACGCTTCTGCAAATTTTGCTCTCCTGCCTTCTTCCACTGGGTTTCTTAAGACCGTTGGGTCCCTTAACTAATCAAGGAAAAAGCCAACACTCAGACAGAAACTACTGACCTAGGGCAAATGAAACTCTGAACCACAGCACGTGGATCCAGACTTTCTAAAGCAGGGGAAGGTAGTACTTACATCAGTGTAAGACTCATTTCTGAGAGGAAAAAGAATCTTCATGTGCCTGACGTACCTAGCATGATTTGATCTGCAACAAATTTTTGGTGGAAAAAATTTAGCCTAGAGAACACTAACTAAATTTGCATGTGTGTTCTACTATTATATGTCTCTTGTTGAATATTTATGATAAGTTATATATACCAGTGGAAGAAGCAAACATTTCCTTTTGTACCAAAGAAGGTTCACAAGACATAACGTACAATATTGAAACCATAACTATCTAAAGACGAATCTGAGTAGTGTGCTGACACTAATTTTTAGTCTTTTCTTGACAATTATTAAGAGAATATGGTCTTAAATATAAATTAAATTATTGAAAATTTTGATTGGAAATAAAAGGTTTTGTCTTGTGGCCTTTAGAAAGAATTAATATGATGTGTAAAACCTGTTGTGTTATATCAACCTAAAGGTGCAGTGCTGCAAGAAAGTTGCTTGAAATTTAAGTGCAGTGAAGAGGGGACATCTTCTGAGTGGTACAGTTCACTTGGACTAAACTGAAACTAAAATTCTGATTACTGAACTACAAACATGGTATATACTGATATTGCTTTCAGCTTTCAAAAGAGAGCAGCTGCAGCCAACTTATTTCCTGTGGAGCTTGTCATAGGGTGACAGTGTGTTGCTCTTTCCATCGATCTCCTTGAACAACTTCTAATGTCTCTCTTACAGATAAGCCATAATAAGATAAAGACCATGATTTGGTGTGTGCTGGGTAATCTAAACAAAATGGGTTCTGACTCAAAATTAGGAATAAAAAAATTAGGCAGTTTTGAGGGGGATGGAGTTTAGTAGTAGTGGTTTTAAATATTCTAGAAGTTAGATGACCTTCTAAATTTATTTCTGATTCTAGTTTGAGATTATTTCTTGAAAGAAGCACTGCACCTTTTGAAGAAATGCAGTATGAAACTTTTGTGTTGTAACTGCAATCCTTCAACGTACTTTTTCTTTTGCATAAGGAATAAATTCATACACTGGATCTACAGGAGCAGCTGCTGGGGAAGTTTACCGGGATCCAAGAGACAAAAGATCTAAAAGGTGACATACATGAACTTTTATACCCCTGACTTGGCTAAATTCTGCAATATTTTCTGTTGTTGTTGTTGTACCTCCATGGGCTAATTATTAGTTCTGCAGTTGGCTCTGTCATGGGTTACTATAAATCACAACTAAGTTCTTCGCAAGTCCCCAGGTGATCTGAAGCACTGCTGAACAGCAGCAGATTTTGGCACTACGACTAAGTAAACCAAATGATCTGTGTAACCTGACAGCATCAACTGCTTTAGGTGTATTTATGACTCTGAACAGAACCTCTTAAGTGGGATTCTTACCAAACTTGTAATAAGTGTCAATAATGCAAGCTGTATATATGTCTCATACAAGGTTTACCATACAGCATACTGAAGGTATGTTTTGTCTTCCAGTGCTTTTTCT
This sequence comes from Empidonax traillii, assembly GCF_003031625.1. Lineage (NCBI taxonomy): Eukaryota > Metazoa > Chordata > Aves > Passeriformes > Tyrannidae > Empidonax > Empidonax traillii. Next base: position 687,741 of record NW_020955447.1, read on the forward strand.
TGGACCTATGCCACCACAGAAAAGCTTTCTAATTTAGCCAGAACAGCAATGCTGTGCTAATACAGACAGGTCCTTAGTTTATACCTGCCCTTCACTTTGAAAATTGGCAGGCATTTCCATTCATTTTAAGATGCAAGAAATGGTCACAAGCCCATAATTTGTCTTAAGTGATAGCACAATTAAAGGTGTGTGTGGGCAACAAAACCTTGCAGAACACAGTGGAGACTCTTGCTGTAGTCAAAGAAGCTATCAGTCAATACATGTCATTAAGAATTATTATGTTTAATGGTATTGTAGATCAGAGTTTTAAAAAGTATTTTTTTTTCCTTTCCAGTCAAGATGCAGATTTACCTGGAGCACCAGAAAACCTGACGTTCAGGGAACGCCAACGACTTTTTTCACAGGGTCAGGATGTATCCAATAAAGTAAAAGCTTCTAGGAAACTAATGGAACTGGAAAATGAGTTGAACACAAAATAAGACTAAAGCACCTTATCGGATGTAATGGAAGATCTCCAAATTGAGGGATTGAGATGGGGGGCACACTACTAATGAACAGAAAATGAATGTTTTCTGAAAGGAGTGACTTTGATTCCTCTATATCTAAGACTGTTAATTAAGATTTAGAGATGTTGCAATAGCAAGAAAACTGATTACTTTGCCAGGAGCTTGTGGTTTATACAATGAAAGCACTGTAAAATTTTAAAGATATGAATCATGTGAAGGTAACTTTTTCTTTTCTCTTTTGGGGGTTAAGTTCTTGTGCACCAGATCAAGTAGCACTTGTCAAAGATAAGTTCTGTTTCCTGGTGTTTTACAGACACATTTTTGTTTTAGCTGCTGAGCAGAGAGAGTGAGAATAGCTTGAACTGCCTAAGCTAAGCTGTGCACTAGAAAATTAGTATTTTAGGTTGTTTGGTAAGAAGCCAATATTTGGGCCACCTTAAATTTGAGACTTCATATGCAAGTTTGACATACTCTATGGTGTTTATAGAATGATCATATCAATACAGATCTTACCATTACTTTGGACTGGAATAACACATATTCTGTAGAATAAAAACATTTATAGTCCTATGTATTTGTTGGGTCTAAAATGGTTGCCTATGAGTTCATCTGTAGTTATGGAAAAGTCTGTATGTTGGTGCATCCTCACTGTATGTGCTTCAGACTTTCAAGAATGTGAAGATAAAAGCCTTTGGTTAACTGTTTCATTAAAAATTACATAAGCAATAGGTAGTAGGCTACACTAGTGGCCCTCCATCAGCTAGAACCAAAATGCTAGTAATGTGTTAAAGGTGAGGAGTAATGACTTCAGTTTCAAGGTGAGCAGAATGGATACAAATGTTTTCTGACAAAGGCAGATTAGAAGTTATTAGGTAATTAGACATGGAACAGTATTGATAAGTCTGTTGTTACCAGTTCAGCAATAGATTTTTTTGTTCTGTGAAGACGTAAACTGGCATATTAGAGAAAGAGACTGAAGTGTGAAGCGTCAAATGGAATGGGAGTGGGAATGTTAGTAAGGTCATTAACAAAGCTGGTGTGCTGGCAAGGAACCATCCCCGCTCATGCCAAGGAAGCAGTGCTAGTGAGCTCTTCTTCAGTCTAGCTGGCTTTACTGACATCCTGTTACTGTTGTACTGAATACCTTTTTGGCAGTTCAAGCTATTTTTTCACACTGTAATAGCCTTATTTAATTTTAAATTGTTAATCTTTCTCCTCCCACTATTTCTTCAGCTATGCTTATGTGGCTGATGATGTTGGGAATAAGGACCTCATTGAAGTTTTTCTCATTGTGTGATGTTAAGACAATATATATTGTGATTCCAAATAAATTTTCTATTTGACAAAGCCCTTTACTGGCTTTAGATGATTTTTTTTTTCCTGTATCATATTGTTCTCTTATAAATATATATTTAGGGAATTGTGCACACTTCCAGATACAAAGGGGTAGACTTTCACTGCCTTAGGAAAGAAATCACTTTTAATAAGAGTTGTATGATAAATAAATGCAAGTTAATGAAAATTGGAGTGTAAATATTTTTTACGTATTTCAGGTTTCTTATTTGAAAGTGTGCTTTTACCGTTTCACCTGTTAAATATGAAGTAGAAGATTAAACTGGTTCAAAGTGTTAATGAAGGATCTGCATGCTTGCTATGTCTGTTCATCAGGAAAAGCAAGCCTCTCCCAATTTATCTTGAGAACACTAGCAGCCTTACAGTGACAAGCTTTCCTTAAGGAAAAAAACTTATGCTGTTGCTGAATTACTGTTGCTGCTGGATTCTGAAAAAGGCTTAGCAAAAAAATACCTATAACCTTCAGTTGAGTGGATTTGGCCGCTATTGGGCATTCGGGTCAAGTGTGAATATGTGTAAAAGTGCTTTTCATATTTGTCTGTGCATTATTATGAAAAACATCAGAACTGCTGTAGTTTCCCATTTCTACTGTATTTCACTTGCAACCTATTTTTAATAAAGTTTGTATTGTATTTAACTTTGCATTAAATGTTTTTTGTGCTGTTTGTTATTTACTTCTGTGTTCATAACAACATTATCGTAAAACAAAGGGACTCTTTTTATGTTTTGCCTTACCTGTCCTCATAAAATAAATTTACAAGCAAAGTCGGTGTGTCTCATAGTAAGCAGATGAAAACCCCAAATAATTGTTACATGGAGAATCAATGAAGGAGGCTGATCTTCATGGATCAGAGAGGAGAGTTTCTTGGCCTAGTGTTGTTTGATACCTGTGGCACTGACTAAAAGAAGTGATTTCTGCAGCTTAACCAACAATGTACGAAGTAATAAATCCCAGTGGGGGTCAATTAGGCAGGCTAGTCCTACTGTATTTGTATACTCAAGTGCAAAGTTGTTTTTCTAACAACAAAGAGGAACCTGGAACATGGCTTCTTTTAGAAACGTAAACAGTATTACATGCAGTCTCCACTGTGATTGTTGTGGTTAATGAGAGTGAGCAGTTTAAGCTGTGCCTGGGGAGGGAGCCAGGCCTCAGTGAAGTGCTGTAGATGCCTTCTGCCATAGAGGAATGTCCACTGGAGATGGAACTGAGAGCCACCCATGCCTCCTCCCAGGTGAGTACCTTAATCTGTTGAGTTGTGGGGCCTAACAGTCTGGAATTTTCAAAATCACTATTGAGGACAATCTGGATTTTAGTTGGAGATAACGTGTATAAAGGCAGGGAAGGAGACAAAGAAGCTTCACAAGGCTGGAAGTGTTTTTTAGTTTGTTGCAAGTACAGTTGCCAGGACCTCAACGTATGGCTGAGGGAAATCTTTTGTCCATGTTTTGAGTCTGTAGCTTTTGACTGTCAGAACAGCCTAAGGATAAAGAACTAACTTGAATGTAGAATGTCTAGCCTAGAAGAAAAAGGAAACAACCCATTGTTCTTCTGTATGGGAGTCCCTTAGTCTAAAAAGTGGTGTATTTGCTGAGACCATAGTTACTGCAGCTGTGAACTGAGTCGCAGAAACTTTGATTTCCAAACCAGAGCAGTTCAGGGGTTGTGGGGGTGGAACTGTGTGTAATGTGCTGCAGTGTTAATGCATTATAAGTGGGGAAAAAGTTTTGGGCTATGCCTTGCCCAGTTCAGGTTGGGTTTGCTCAATGAGCACACTGGTGTGATGCCATTGAACAATGCAGAACAGCATCTGCTTTGCTTTAGGAACAGTTGTCGTCAGCCTTGGCAGCAGAGCTCTTGGTATTGTAATTGATGATGGCCCTTGCAGTGATAACTGTGTAAGACCATTCTTTACTTCCTAATTCAATTAGATAACAGAAGTAATTAAAAACTACAGTGGTAAAAAATGAGCTTCATTAAGAGTAGTTTTAAAACACACATGGTAATTCATGGATGTGATGATATGAATGGAAAAACACTGGCACTTCCTCCTGTTTTTTCAAATGATACTGCTCTCTCAGGTGGTCAGTTAGTGGCTGTGTGGCCCAGAAGGCAAAGTCTCACAGAGTAAAAACTTGGAGTTGGGTGACTTATTTCCAGGCTCTAATGGCAGGTAAACTCCTTACGGAGACCACAGTGTCTCTGTGCACTGCTTAGAGAATCTCAGTTTATTCTTGGTAACAGATGCTCAGGACTGACCTACAGTTGCCGAAGCAAACGTCTTGCTAAAAGTGTGGAATGAAGTATTTGCAGCTTCACTGAATAATGTTTTAGGAGGTTCAAATGAACCTCCTAAAGGCTGTGTGCAATACGGCAATCTCAAGTTACCATCTGCTGAGCGTTGTGAATACCACCTCATACACGCAGTAGAAAACTCAGAGGCAGACTATCTCCATGTTTGGCACAAGAGGGTGGCAGCCTTCTGTCTTGGTACTTTTCCCAAGTGCTTTTCTACTCATTTTGTTTCTTGTTACTGTATTTGGGAACACCATAATGGACAAGTTTTATCAGAATGCTGAAGCTGGGACCCCATAGGTCTTGTGGGTTCCGCTACTGAGGTTTAAGTGAAATGCATCAGAAGTATTGAAGACAATGCTTAGTTAGTACCTAAGATTTATAATCCACTGATGGATTTTATAATCTGTGGATGGTACTTCACTAATGCTAAAATTAGTACTTAAATGTGGACTTAGGCAATTTCATTAAATTTCTGGCCCTCCGATTTCACAGAAGGGTCTGTAATAAGGCAGGGCTCTGCATTTGCAGGGGAAAGATCAAGTTGGTAAAAGTTTAAGGAAAAAACCCAAGATTTCTTCAAAGCAGAGAATTGGTGTAGAAAGTTGTGCTGGAATACAGCCTGGCAGCTGTTTCCAGAAGATAGCTGGATTTTCTATTTGTTTCTTGCCTAGATCTCACTGACAGACTTTTGTTCCTTGCCCATCAAGCAACATCTCCTAAATTCTGGAAATAGAAGGAAAATCCCTAGAGATAATTGCTGCTGTTATCATGAGTCACAAATCATGCTGTGATTTTATTTTCATTTTTTTATACAGATGGTACAATTTTTGGTACTATCCAACCTTCCAGAGGTGCATAGTTCATCAGCTGGTAAATGAACCTACCAGGGGTAAGGCCCCGCTAGACCTGCTGTTTACAAACAGAGAGGGGCTGGTGGGAGACGTAGTGGTTGAAGGCCGCCTGGGAAATAGTGACCATGAAATAATAGAATTTTCAATACTCGGAGATTCCAGGCGAGCCAACAATAAAACCTCTACGCTGGACTTCCGGAGGGCAGATTTTGACCTATTCAGAAGTCTAGTCCNGTGGATTTGGCCGCTATTGGGCATTCGGGTCAAGTGTGAATATGTGTAAAAGTGCTTTTCATATTTGTCTGTGCATTATTATGAAAAACATCAGAACTGCTGTAGTTTCCCATTTCTACTGTATTTCACTTGCAACCTATTTTTAATAAAGTTTGTATTGTATTTAACTTTGCATTAAATGTTTTTTGTACTGTTTGTTATTTACTTCTGCGTTCATAACAACATTATCGTAAAACAAAGGGACTCTTTTTATGTTTTGCCTTACCTGTCCTCTTAAAATAAATTTACAAGCAAAGTCGGTGTGTCTCATAGTAAGCAGATGAAAACCCCAAATAATTGTTACATGGAGAATCAATGAAGGAGGCTGATCTTCATGGATCAGAGAGGAGAGTTTCTTGGCCTAGTGTTGTTTGATACCTGTGGCACTGACTAAAAGAAGTGATTTCTACAGCTTAACCAACAATGTACGAAGTAATAAATCCCAGTGGGGGTCAATTAGGCAGGCTAGTCCTACTGTATTTGTATACTCAAGTGCAAAGTTGTTTTTCTAACAACAAAGAGGAACCTGGAACATGGCTTCTTTTAGAAACGTAAACAGTATTACATGCAGTCTCCACTGTGATTGTTGTGGTTAATGAGAGTGAGCAGTTTAAGCTGTGCCTGGGGAGGGAGCCAGGCCTCAGTGAAGTGCTGTAGATGCCTTCTGCCATAGAGGAATGTCCACTGGAGATGGAACTGAGAGCCACCCGTGCCTCCTCCCAGGTGAGTACCTTAATCTGTTGAGTTGTGGGGCCTAACAGTCTGGAATTTTCAAAATCACTATTGAGGGCAATCTGGATTTTAGTTGGAGATAACGTGTATAAAGGCAGGGAAGGAGACAAAGAAGCTTCACAAGGCTGGAAGTGTTTTTTAGTTTGTTGCAAGTACAGTTGCCAGGACCTCAACGTATGGCTGAGGGAAATCTTTTGTCCATGTTTTGAGTCTGTAGCTTTTGACTGTCAGAACAGCCTAAGGATAAAGAACTAACTTGAATGTAGAATGTCTAGCCTAGAAGAAAAAGGAAACAACCCATTGTTCTTCTGTATGGGAGTCCCTTAGTCTAAAAAGTGGTGTATTTGGTGAGACCATAGTTACTGCAGCTGTGAACTGAGTCACAGAAACTTTGATTTCCAAACCAGAGCAGTTCAGGGGTTGTGGGGGTGGAACTGTGTGTAATGTGCTGCAGTGTTAATGCATTATAAGTGGGGAAAAAGTTTTGGGCTATGCCTTGCCCAGTTCAGGTTGGGTTTGCTCAATGAGCACACTGGTGTAATGCCATTGAACAATGCAGAACAGCATCTGCTTTGCTTTAGGAACAGTTGTCGTCAGCCTTGGCAGCAGAGCTCTTGGTATTGTAATTGATGATGGCCCTTACAGTGATAACTGTGTAAGACCATTCTTTACTTCCTAATTCAATTAGATAACAGAAGTAATCAAAAACTACAGTGGTAAAAAATGAGCTTCATTAAGAGTAGTTTTAAAACACACATGGTAATTCATGGATGTGATGATATGAATGGAAAAACACTGGCACTTCCTCCTGTTTTTTCAAATGATACTGCTCTCTCAGGTGGTCAGTTAGTGGCTGTGTGGCCTAGAAGGCAAAGTCTCACAGAGTAAAAACTTGGAGTTGGGTGACTTATTTCCAGGCTCTAATGGCAGGTAAACTCCTTACGGAGACCCCAGTGTCTCTGTGCACTGCTTAGAGAATCTCAGTTTATTCTTTGTAACAGATGCTCAGGACTGACCTACAGTTGCCGAAGCAAACGTCTTGCTAAAAGTGTGGAATGAAGTATTTGCAGCTTCACTAAATAATGTTTTAGGAGGTTCAAATGAACCTCCTAAAGGCTGTGTGCAATACGGCAATCTCAAGTTACCATCTGCTGAGCGTTGTGAATACCACCTCATACACGCAGTAGAAAACCTAGAGGTATACTATGTCCATGTTTGGCACAAGAGGGTGGCAGCCTTCTGTCTTGGTACTTTTCCCAAGTGCTTTTCTACTCATTTTGTTTCTTGTTACTGTATTTGGGAACGCCATAATGGACAAGTTTTATCAGAATGCTGAAGCTGGGACCCCATAGGTCTTGTGGGTTCCGCTACTGAGGTTTAAGTGAAATGCATCAGAAGTATTGAAGACAATGCTTAGTTAGTACCTAAGATTTATAATCCACTGATGGATTTTATAATCTGTGGATGGTACTTCACTAATGCTAAAATTAGTACTTAAATGTGGACTTGGGCAATTTCATTAAATTTCTGGCCCTCCGATTTCACAGAAGGGTCTGTAATAAGGCAGGGCTCTGCATTTGCAGGGGAAAGATCAAGTTGGTAAAAGTTTAAGGAAAAAACCCAAGATTTCTTCAAAGCAGAGAATTGGTGTAGAAAGTTGTGCTGGAATACAGCCTGGCAGCTGTTTCCAGAAGATAGCTGGATTTTCTATTTGTTTCTTGCCTAGATCTCACTGACAGACTTTTGTTCCTTGCCCATGAAGCAACATCTCCTAAATTCTGGAAATATAAGGAAAATCCCTAGAGATAATTGCTGCTGTTATCATGAGTCACAAATCATGCTGTGATTTTATTTTCATTTTTTTATACAGATGGTACAATTTTTGGTACTATCCAACCTTCCAGAGGTGCATAGTAAAATGACTAAATAAGAGTAGTCTATGGATGCTTGGTTTTAGGTTACTAGTTCAGAGTGATAATAAATTAAGTCTTGTCTGTTACAGCCTACAGAAACAAGATCCTTAATCTCATTAATAGTGGGTGAAACCCGCAATAGGGAAGAGATTACCCATTACACTTCAGAGATGATCCTTCTGAGATGAAGCTGAGGTTTTCTGGAAAATAACATCGTTCTGACTTGATTGCTGCTGCAGGATAAGCAGTACATTTAAAAATCACAGCTCTCTGTCAAGAATTGTGAGTCACACCCTCCAAGCTACTAAATTATTCTCCCCAAAATAGCTGATGTTGATAAAATCCTGTCTGCCTTACTTAGTGCCAACATCTTGTAACATCCACAGCATTGCAGCACTTTTGAACTCTTTTTTTAGCCTTTATCCATTTGTCAGTTCTCATTTTTCCAGCAACGCAGAACTAGTTGCAAGGACAAACCACTGAGTTACGTTCTTGTATCCCAAACCCA
>NW_020955447.1:697472-767905 GCF_003031625.1 Empidonax traillii
GATGTTGATAAAATCCTGTCTGCCTTACTTAGTGCCAACATCTTGTAACATCCACAGCATTGCAGCACTTTTGAACTCTTTTTTTAGCCTTTATCCATTTGTCAGTTCTCATTTTTCCAGCAACGCAGAACTAGTTGCAAGGACAAACCACTGAGTTACGTTCTTGTATCCCAAACCCAACTGCAACCAGCCAGCTGGGTCTCTTTTTTAAACTGAGGCTACAGATCATAATAACTTGTTGAAGTTGCAGCATCACAGAAGACAGTGGATGGAGATGCACAGGGGTGTTTGGTTTGGTCTATGATAGATGGCTTGCATCTGGGTTCCTCTGGAAAGGATTGCTATCCCTTTGTGGCAGACATGGAGAGATTCACTGCTTTGTCTTTGGATTTTCTACTGCTGTATGAGAGCACATTTGCCATGTTCAATAGACAGTAACCTGAGACCTCTATTTTGCAGAACTGGATTCTTCTGTAATTATCATGTTGGTTTTGGTTTAAAAACCCCTAAGCAACTGTAGTGCAAAAATAGTGCTATTTCCCGCTTCCAAGAAGCTGACATGTTTATCTCTGGCATTTTATAGTCAAATGGTATTATGACTGCTTTCAAGATCGTGTTAATCATTCAGTGCAATACAGTAGAGCACTAAGGAATATTACTAATGTATGTCATGTATTCATTAGTGTGAGACCCCAACCACAGCCTGGATGAATAGCTCCTGTCTTGGGCAGCCTCTCAGGACTCCCACACCAGCTGAACCCGCAGGCTTTGTCCTTGTCTTAAGTCCAGCCCTAACACGGGCTGTATTCACAGTTAATAAACAGACCTCTCTGGTGCATCATCCTGCCCAAAGCAGGGTTAGCTACAGGTAATTGGGATTTGAGTAGCTCCAAGGATGGAGACTCCATAACCTCTTCAGCCACCCTGTGCCAGTGTTTGACCACCCTCCCACTACCCTTACACTCCTACCCCGAGGTGCAGTGGTGTTCATGCTCTCCAATCAGGTTTCTATACATATTGACTGGATCCCACTCAGCCTTCCCATCCTCCAGGCTGCACAGTTCCCAGCACACCCGGTGTAGCAGATGTTCATATCCCTTAATCTTCTTTGTGGCCTTTGGGGCCTCAGCCCATAGCACACAGCACCAACTGCTCGCAGCGAGAAATCCCGTAGCCAATATCAGAGCTCTCAGCCCTGTCCTTCTCCTCCTCCTCCTCGCCCTTTTTGGTGGTGTGAGGTTTGCACCCCTGGGCCCAGGGACCAGGGAGCCTCACACCAGCCTTGGGAGCACCAGGCCTCCCTTCTGTTCCTGCGCTCCCTGTCCTAATCCTCTGCCTTGGCCTCAGAGGTCCCTTTATCCCAAGAGCCGGTGCAGGTGGTAGGATCCCCCCAGCCCCTCTGGATGATGGATATGGACCTCTACTGTCACTTATGCCAGGAACGCAGTAGGGGAGGGATCCCCCGGTGCCCGTGGACATCAGCCCGCTGCCCGCCCGGCCAAGCCCGAAGCGAGCGCAGAACCCCCCCAGCCCTGCTGGGGGCGCCCTCCCTCACGGGTGCCGGGCGCCTCCCCGCCCCGTCCCCTCCCTGCTCGAGGATTGGTGGGCTGCCCTGCCACTCACGGACCGGGAGGGGCTGGGGGCGGTGCTGGCGCTCATCCAGCCAATTGCAGGGCGGGAAGGGGGCGGGCCCGTCGCCATGGCAGCCACTCCGCCGCGCCGGCCGCGTCCCGGGTTAAATCCCCGCTGGAGCCGGGGCCGGGGCAGCTCCTGCTCCGCCTGGGCGTGGGCGCGGGGAGGACGATGCGGCCGCGGCGTGGGCTCGACCCGGGCTCCGTGTGGGCGCAGCGCCTGCGGCAGCTGGAGCAGCAGTTGCGCGTGAGGAGCGGGGGCGGGGCTGGGGCGGTTGGGGGGCGGGGCCTGCCACCCGGCACGTGCGACGGGGTCGCGGTGGGCGCTCCCCGATCCCGCCCTTTCCCGGTAAAAGTGGGCTCCAGGCGAGGAGCCTGAGTCCGGCAGCGTGGGGATGCTTGTTGGGCCGCTCGACAAGCTAGAGAGGCTGCTCCAGCTGGGGTTGGGATAGAAATGGGGTGCCAGAGCGGCGAGCGGCGCTCCCGCCTTCCCTCGAGCCCGGCGCTTGTGGGAGATGGCACCTGTGCTCAGGAATAGTCTGGCCGCCACACCATGGAAAGCTTCTAACAGTGCTGCCTTGGAAATGGAAACTTACTTGGTTATGTACAAGTAAATAAAATAGCGCTTCTCTGATAACCACAGCTTTGGAAAATGCCGTGGGGGTGGTTTCATAAAGCAAGAGGGGTTTACATTGTGTACCTGTTCATTCCCACACAAGCAGGCAAAATGACAGAAAGGATAGAAATAAAGGACTCTTAAGAGTTTATCCTGATTTTTGCGAGCTTGTATACGAATCTTATTGTGATTAGGAGATTGAGGCTAGGTAGTCCTTTGATATCAGAAGATTGAGAAGCAGTGGAATGTAATAATGAAAACTGTCATAATGAAATAATGTTAATCAGACTGAATGAGTCTGAGTACCATTTAATTATCATCTCAATTAAATTAATCTGATTAATTCTTACTTTTGGGGGGGGGTTGGGTGTGTTTTCTTCCTTAGGCCAAAGAAGAAAGAATAGTTGTCCTGGAAACTGAAAATGCTGCTCTTCATCTAAAACTTGCAGAGGTGACTATTGGTTATTTTTTTCAAAAAGAATTCTTAGGAAATTAAAAAAAAAAAAAAAAAAGACACTGAAATCTGCCTTCCCATTTTCAGGTTTTGCAGTTTTTACCAGTTGGGAAAATCTGTAAAGGGATAAAGGCTCAGCATTTCTTTTCTTTTCAAAATCATAATGAAAGACCGATTATGTAACTAGGAGTTGTCTCAAAGTTAAATATTTGCTATTGTTTTAAATTTATAAAACTGAACTGAAGGAATGACTCTGCAAATGTTTAATATGGAATATTGCTTTCTTCTTGGAGGGAACATGTTTGTCTGAAACACAGTGGTAGATTTTTCAGGAAGACTTTTTAGATGCAATTAGGACAATGCTTTGAAAAGGACTGTTCGTAGAGAGCAGGAACGACATTTCATTGTGAGTAGACTTACCAGAGATGCCAGGTTGTGTGTCTTCACAGCACTAGTGTTACACTCGTCTGGAAAAGATGAGGTAGTGTTGCTCACGTACTGTGTCATGGAGCACACAGCAACAACTGGATGTCCTCATTTCCTTATATCCTTCTACAGAAGCTTAGGCTGTTTACCTAGACCATTATTGAAATAAGGAGCTGCCTGTGATGATGTCTAGGGCCATCAGGGTTAAGATCTCAGAGCTGTAAAGAATTTTGAATATAGGTCTATCCTGCTAGAGCAGAGCCAGCTGCGAGTACTAGTGATGATACAAACTCTTGGCCAAGAGTTTCTACTCTGGGCTGAAACATTAACTGGTTTTGTGACCTCAAGAAAGCCATTTACCCTCCCTGTGGGTTTGTTAACACCCATGGATAAAAGTGGGTTTAACATTTTTCAACATGTGACTTGAAGCAGATGGTACATCTCAAATGAGATTTGCTAGGTATACAGAAGACCACTGTAATTTATTCTGAGAAAATGTTTATATTTTTTTTTCTGCCTTCTAATATTCACTGAAAGCCTTAAGTATTTTATCTGATTAATTTTTACCTTCACAAGCATAAGAGATAAACTTTTCTAGTCAGTAAGGTACTTTGGACATAGGAAGGAGTTGCCGGTGTTTTAGATAATGAAGCCTTATTTTTCAAATAGAACACTGCTTAATTTTATTGAAAAATGTGATGAAAGATGTGAACACTTACAGACACTTGAGGACCAGTCAGAAACAAAATCAAATGATTTCTGGAAATACTTTGGAATTAACCTTGCACTGATGTTTCTACTCAGGCAGTTATTTAAATATACTTTAAAGAGTCACTTCTTCCTGATTAATTTGCCCCAGCAATCTAAAAACATGAGCTAAACTGAAATCTATGAAATAGTTTTACCGTAATTGAAGACTATGTAAAACAATGGTAATTGAAATTAGTATTATTTAAGGTTGTGCAATGTTGCACAGTATCTCCCAGCATTTCACCAGCTGTGCTGGTGAGAGAAGCTGCTGCCCTTGGCTGTCAGTCCATGACCCTTCAGATCTGCTGCTGGTGGAGCTGCCCTGGTGATTGAGCTGTAACAAGTTCAGTCACAGTGACCAGGGTTAACAGAGGTCTCATTCTTAACTTGTAAAAGCTAATTGGATTCATTTTGGCTGAAGCGAGTTAGGGATCTTTGGAGACAAACTTATGAGGATTGCCATAAATTAGGATTTGCAGTGTAGATATTTGTCTGTAGGCTGTATCAGTTATCTCTTGCTATAGACCTTCCCTTATATCCTTGAGACAGTGATGAATTGCAGCACTTCCACTGAGTTCTGCGGCCCAGTATATTTTTATCCTAGCAGCATATTGTAAGGGTTGTTAGTGAACATACGAAATCAGAGTCTTTCTTGGTAGGCTTCCTTTTGTCTATTTGGAAATGTGTTTATCTACCTGCACGCCCCTTGCTTTTGTTAGCTGTCCTTGAGGTCCTGATCCTGCAGCCTTCCTTACATAAAGCCAGGTCTGCTAGAGCGGATCCAATTGCAAAACTGAGATTTCACTTTGGAGAACCCTATTAAGTAGTTCAGTTTCACTTCTGTTTATAATAAAGCTGACTATAAAAAGTTTTACAGTCGATTTTTTGCTTCTAGGCACGAGCACAGATTTGCAGTTCTGGCCTGTGAACAGCTCTGATGAATGCTAAAACTATTTTAATGGAGAGAACCTCAAAACCAAGGAAACATTTACAATAAAGATAAACTTGATAGTGGAAGCAATGAGAGGGTGACTGCAATGACCAGCAGTCGACTATTCTGCTTTTATTGCTAGTGTTGGAAAATATGGAGGGTCAAGGGGAATCTGTGCAGATGGTGCAGATTAGATGTTAAAAGTAGGTTTTAACTAGCTTAAGCTTATTTAGTAATGATGCTTGAGTATTGCAATTGCTTATGTATAAGCTTAACTTTTCATGTGTGATTAGAGATACTAATTCTGGTGTGCTGCTTGGGTGCATTTTTGTCAAATTGTTTGTAAATATTACATTTGAGTAACATGAGTCTTGAAAAGCCTCAGAGTAAAAGAATGTATAAACACTGTATAGAATTAGTCTCAATTTCTGGGAGCTTAAAGCTTGTAACAAAAAGAAAATGAGAATTTTTTTTTTAAAATAATCTCTTCCTGCTATTTTTGGTCCGTTTAAGAACTTCTTATATTAGTGCTAAGGTGGTGCATAGTTGTGCAGGGTCTCCAGTTGCATTTGTAAATGGAAACTGCATGCTTTGTGAAGGTGAAAAAGCCACATGAAAACATTGGTTTAGATAAGTCAAGTACTTTTTTTGAAAATATAATATTTTTTTGTCCTTACAGCACCAGGACATTGTATTGTTGTTTTTGCTGATATCATCTGTAGCTAAACTGCAATTAAATGTTTAATTTTTACCTAATGTTATCAGGTTATTGGAATTAAACTCATTATGTGAGTAGGTTTAGCTCTTTCATGTCTTTTGTTGTACTCTTCTATGTTTTGCTAATTTGAATAATGGGAAACTGCAGTTGCAGAATGTATGGTGTGAATAAAGTAGGAAATAAGTCTATGCAAGAGACAAGTGCATTTCAAAAATAAAGGAAGAGGCAATTAGTACTGGGGAATGTGGGTGAAGAAGTTGCAGCTCATTTTAAGCACCAGCACTGTCAGTAAATGACAAAAATGCATTTTTTAATGGAATACTGATTCTTCCATATTGCAGAATTTCATAAGAAATCTCTACAGGGATTTCTTTTTTTTTATTGTGTTCGTTCCTGTAAATATTTAAAATTGTACTATTTCTATTTTACTTTTCAATTCAACATCTCAAAAAATACCCCAAAAAAACTTGGCCATAAAAATTGCTTTTTCATAATAGGTAATTTTAGACTTGCTAGGAAGCATTCTTCTCCACATGCTTTAAAAATTGCTTTGGTTGCTTTGATCTCTGAAGACCCAGCATAGGGCTTTATTGGCAGAGTTTTGCACCATTACAACCCTACACAGTGTAATGCAGTCGGTGTTGTCAGGAGGCTGGAGCAATGGACACTAAGCTGGGGGTTGTGTATTATCAGCTCCTTCAGGACTTTAGAAGTCAACCCCTGTATGTGTGTTCTGTTTTATGCCCTTCCAGAGTGCTTTCTACCTTAAATCTAGTTTCCAGGAGACACTTAATCCACCTCTGTAACCAGCCCTTTTTGCTAAGTGAAGACACAATTTTAACCCTTTAGATCCACCTCAAGTATAAGTAAGAGGGGTTAGGTACTGCAAAAGCATTTTAGTAGTCTGGTGCTCAGGTTTGCCACCCTAAGAAAGTAGAACTATGTGATGTTAGCTAGTTACCATAAGGTGATTCTTCACATGCTTCAGAAAAAGGTAAAAGCAAAGAAATTATGTATTGACAATATTCCATTGTAATCAGATTTGCAGTTTGCAGATTTCAGAGTTACAAGTGTTTACAGAGACAAAGGGGACAGAATGCAACAGGAAACATGAGTGTTTTAAAGTGATTTTTTGGTGGTTTTTTGTTTGTTTGTTTGTTTTTGGTTTTTTTTTAATAGTATCAAGGGTTGGCTGGAAGAAGCACCAATGAAGTATTGCAGCTCTACGCTGCTCGCGGTGGGCAGCAGAAATTGCAGAGGAGTTTTCTTGTAACCCAGCTGCACAGAGCAATAAAGGTAAAGACATTTGGTAATAATGTATGCGTAATCTATGCCCTAAACATTTACATTTTTATCAAGTATAGCAAAACACAGAAAATGGTCCGATATGAACCTGATCTGTGGCTTTACTGTATTCACAGCAGAGCTTGCATTGAGGTGTAGCTGTTGTTAAATGGTTTTGCAGCAATGGGCTGCAAAGTCACCTGAGAGGCTGCTAAAAGTGGCTGCTCCTGAGCTCCAGGATCTTACATACACGCTGCTGTCAATACCCAAGCTAGATATTTTTGTAATCAAAGCCTTTTCAATTCCTGATTTGATTATCATGTAGACATCCTCTAAAAAATAATAATTGTGATATACTTTAACCAGATAGATCCTTAAAAAAAGCACTGGAGAGTTCCATTGATTACTAAGAGTTCTGATCTGTCAGACCTCACGAGAGACACTCTCTCACAAGAGTTTGCTGTATGCTCACTCAGGTTTCCTTAACTATGCATCAAAGAGACAGAAACTGTTCTCCCAATGCCAGTGCTGTAGTATTTTCCTTTACTGAAGTACTTATTCATTAAGTTACTCTGTAGAGTATTGAGTTCCTTTAAGGGACACAAACAAATGTCAGCTTTTCTCAGGGCAGCACTGACTGGCTGCATAAAATGACTGAAAAGTATTTCTGGAAAAAATCTGATTCTTAAAAGGCAGAGAGATGCAGCTTAATTGTAGCATAGTTGGATTAGATGATCACTGTAGGTCCCTTCCAACTGAACTATTCAGTTCTATTCTAAATACAGTGATTCTGCTCAGTAAATTTTGTAGTCGTGTTTTACATTTTAGGCTAGCTAGAACGGCTTGTGATGCAATAGTAATGAATTGAGATGGTTTACTATTAGACATCAATGAATGCTAGAAAAGAGCAAAGCTCTCCAAATAAAAGTCTAGATGAATGGTAATCCTATACCTGTAATAACAAAAAAATACTTCTTCCCAGTTACACTCTGTGGCATTTGAGAGTAAGAAATACAGTGATTTTGTCCCGTAAGATTGCCTTTTTATCATTGAAACTAGTTGATTAATTTGAGGCCAGTACTATAGTTGGAAAAATAAAATGTCACAGAATATGTGATACTTTGTACCAGGCTGACTAATGAAACACCAGAGTGCTTCTGTTAGATAAGGTATTGTTAAGTTCATCTTACAAATGGTTTTACATGTTGGTTGACTTAGATGTCAAGAAGTCTACTAATCCTAAAATCAGGTCAATTTGTTTTTATTTATTCGTACTTGTAAGTGAATATAAGCCCATCTTATAAACATTTTAAAGTCTTATTACGTATCTTATGCTGAGTTATGTCCATAGTACAAATAAATTTCTGAACAATAAAGGTTTCTGATCTTTTCAAAATACGTCTATCCTCATAAGAAGGTATAGAACTAGCTTACTTAAGAAATGACTTAGATTGAATCTTAGCAAGTATCTCCTGATCAAAGGGTGGAAAATGAATGCAGGAAAGGATATATGGATCACAGCTTTTCATTGCTAATTCTGAACGTGTCCTATAAGTGAACAGAAGACACACATGCTCACACACACTTATGTTTGTCTGATGAAATAAGAAAGAGACTTGGTATACACTGAGTTAAAGTCAAAATATGTAGGATAAGATGGTAAGGATCCATATAGTCTTGCTGACATTTTTTAGGAAATAACATTGCTAAATGTCTTGCAAGGTCCTTCTCTAAACATGCTGAAAGACATACTCCTGAAGACTTCCTTTCATCAAGTAGAGAGTTCTTCCTGCCTGTAATATCTCACCATAATTATTTGTGTTGTTATATTGATTCTTCTTAACTGCTGTTTTTGTGTCTTTACAACATATTTTTCTTCTTGCCGAGAAGAGGCTTAAGCAAGACCTGAAGAGCCTCCATTCATTTGCTCTTGAGCTTTCAAAAGAGTTTCGGCGTCAAAGCAAGACTTGTCTTTACCAAGTTTTGGCAGCAGTCCAAGGGGTACAGCTGCAAAATGAAGCAATGCAAAGTAAGACTCGTTGCACTTATATTTTGAACACCTAACACCAACAATATAATTGTTAAATGTTACTAACATTAAAAGGTTGAGTTTGATCTTTTGAAACGTGTCACTGAAATTGTAGCACTTGTTTCTTGTTTGACCTTAGATCGTCAAGGAGTTCTGATGAGTTAGAAAGAGTGCAAATACTCTGCAGAGATTTAGCCTTTTTTAGGATTGCAGCTGCTATTAGACTGTTGCTGAGTTGGCTCAGCTGTAACATTTCTAAACTGGAGTTCTCAAGGCGTGATAATCTTGACTATTTTAGAATAGCCAAATAAAGAATGTGTTGCTTTATGAAGCTGAAATTTGTCTCCTTTTGACTGTACCAGAAGAGGACTTGGATGATTTCAGAGATTTCTGAAAACACTGCCTGAAATTAGGATAGACTGGATTTTTAATATTTCTGTGTATTTACAGAAAAAAAAAAATTACTTCCAAATCAAAACCTAGTTCCACTTGCTAGACTGTAGATAATAACACCACCTGGACTACTGTTTTGGAATTCAAGTGCTTCTTTGTTCTTGGAGGAGACCCAGCAGACACTGGTGCTCTCTGCCCTCCTCACTGAGGGCTATGTGCATTGGTCACGTGGATCTCATGACATGGATCTCTGCACTTGCTTTCAATATCCTTGATTCTGGTGGAACTTCTACCAGGGCTGAGAAGCACATGACACATACAGAGCTTCTATTGAAGCTTAGCAACCTGATGAACTAACAACAAATAAACAATGTAATCAGAGACCCTGTGTGATGCTCTGATACCCATGTGTTGCCATTTAAAAGATTTGGTTTTGTCCTGCTTTACTTTTTGGTTGAAACATTTCGTTTTGGGACTGATTTGATTCTGATGGGACTCCTCATGTCAATAGCGACAAAGAGCATTCTTGGTGTTAGATGTTTACAGCACTTGGCCCTGTAATGCACTAAGTTATGGTTAAAATTGATTTATTTATTGTATTGTCCACGTAGAGAAAATGCTCAATCAAGGTATCTTTAAAACAGAAAAGAAACAAAGTGGAAAATGAACTTTATCTAAAAGTGAATGTTTCCCTTATTGAAGCAGGGGGCTAAATGAACAGATAGCAGATTGGATATGGCACTTGATCTGTTGTGGTGTAAATAACTAGTAATTCCTGTTGACTGTTCTCAATTTTCACTTCATGATATATTGTTCTATGAGATCATAAGCAGGAGAAGCTTCCCTGCCTGTAACAAAATAGTGTGTTGGTACTTTGGTGGATGAGTTTTGTTTTCAATTTCGCTGTTTTTCGGGTCTCTGTCATGTTTAAGATGGAGATTCTATTGTTAAGGTTAAATATGACAGTTGGAATTGCCATCCTTAAATTACATATAATCTTTTGTAGACAGAAAGCCCTAAGTATATATTCTGGAGACAATATATATTACCAGTTTAATCTTAAAATAGAGATTGAAAATGAGGGGGGAGAATTATAGAAGAAGCATTTGAGTAGGTTAATGTCAAGGTTATAGTTGACATGCAGCAAACTATAAAACTTCCCTATAATAACCGAGTAGTCCCTTACTTAGAAATATTTATTCACAGTCTGAAAACCAGGCTACTTCCACCTTTCCCACTGAAATTCAAATAGTAGCAGTTCATAAGAGAGAGAAATGCCTATTACGTTATTGTTATAGGCCTGTTTCCCTCATAAACAAGGCTGCTATCACTTTTGCCAAAAATAATGGCCCCCCAACTGCAAAGGATACTACTGAGACAGATGCAGTAATTCAACAGATTTTTGGAAGGGTAGGAATTTATAAAAATTTAAGATTACTTTTTAGATTGCTTCACCATGCAGATATTATCAGAAAGAGGAAATTACAGTATCTGTGCTGTTGCAGCCCAGTGACTTAGATATACTTTGCAATTCTAGGACACTTTATCTCTGGGCTGGATAAGAGGGAAAATTGGGTAAGGAGCTTATTTCTTACTTTACCCATATCCTAGCACCTACGTATTTTGCTCCTTTTGGAGAAAGCTGAGCTCTGCACTGTGCAGATGTGTTTGTGGAACATGAACTACAACCATCTTTTATTCTCAGCTCAGCAGGCGAGTCTCAACAGCTCAGCTGCCTGTTGAAAGCATTTCCCTCTGAGTGTGAGTATCTGAGGAGGAGAGGGACCTTGGATCCAGCAGCAGAAATATTGTTGAAGCTCAAAGAATAATCACAGATCATAGAATGGTTTGGGTTGGAAGGGACCTTAAAAGGTCACCTAGTTCCAGCCCCCCTGCAGTAAGCAGGGACATCTTCAACTAGACCAAGTTCTCAGAGCCCCATCCAATCTGACCTTGAAAGTTTCTAGGGATGGAGTATCCACCACCTCGCTGGGCAGCCTGTTCAAGTATTTCACCACTCGTTGTAAAAACTGCCTTTCTTATATCTAATCTAAATCAACCCTCTTTTAGTTTTAAGACCATTAATCCTTGTTTTTGCAATAGGCCCTGCTAAAAATAATGTTATAGCCTAGGATATAAAACATAGCTGAATTCAGAAGTTTTGGAATTAAGTCTATTGCATCATACCTGCTTGTCCTAGAAGACATGATCAGATTGATCTCCTTTTTAAAATGAAATCTATTATGGCAAGAAACATTAAAAACCTCAGGGGGCTATGTGGACAGCTACACATCCATATCTCCGTTACGCTATGGCTGTGCTAAGTTATGCTCCAGTTTTTCATGTCCCTTTCATGGAACTTTCTGTTATGCTTGTGTAACCGTTTGTGCAACCACATGCAAAACAGATTAGTGAGCTGATCCAGGACAGAAACTGCTCAGAAAGATGGATTGCTTTTAGACCTCAGTGTGACTGTGGAAACAGGTGTGCAAGCATGGTAAAAGATCTGGTGCAGCACTGAATGGGAGGGAATGAAAGACTTCCTAACCAGGACTGTCGATTAAAGGAACATTACAATCCTGAATATGTTTGCAAGACATCACCACTGTTAGTCTGATTATTGATGAAGATCCTAACTGGGATCAATAATGTTTAAACAGAAAAATCAGCATTCCCAGCTCCCAGAGAATTTCCATACAGGTCAATGAGATGGGCAAAGCATGGGGGAAAGGGACATCTATAAGTGCTACAGGCATGTGATAACTACTTGCATAATGAAGACTATGTAAAATAAGTATTTTGAAACAGATGTACCCAATGACTGTCCCTAGGTTAAGGATGAAAATGTAACTCCTAAATAGCTTGCAGCTAATGCCAAGTAGACAACTAGGAAAGTGTTAAATGAGTGTTTGTAACTATATGGCTCTACTTTCAGAAAAAGAATAAATGTTCAGAAATAAATTATGCATTAGGAAACTTGCTCTGTGAAGCTTCAAGAAGTTTTTCTGTGCTGCACTTAAAGCTTTACAGAAGATGGACATTAAAACTGATGGTTCAAGTTTTACAAATATCAAAATACCATCTGCTAAATGCAGCAACTTGACTAGTTTTTTAGAGACTGTTGCTCAAAAGCCCTAGTGTCAAATTAGGAAACCCCAGGGTTGATTTCTGTTTTCAGTTATATTCACTATAGAAGGGCTAGTCAGAAAAAAAAAAAAAAAGGGAAGAAAAAATGAGTAGTTAGGTACTAAGTTAACTGAATCTATAATGTCCAGTTAGCTTCTCAAAATCCTCATGAAGAGACCACTTAAATATTGAAACAAATTAATAATTTTTTTTTTCTTTCAAGACTGGAATAATGGAAAACTACCCTTAGCACCTATTGCTTTACCTTACTGCTTAGTCAAGAGACTTAGGGAACTCAAAAGTGTGTACAAAAATTTGTTAGTGAAGATACTTATTATGGAGATTACTTAAATAATCAATGGATTCTAATCTTGTGTTTTGAAAAATATGGTATGATCAGGGGTCAGGGACTATAAGAGGCCCTTTTGACAATTTATGGTAACATACTTGTGTAGGATTCTCCAAACAAAAACATGCTAGTGTTATCACTCCACATGCAGGATGCAAGAAAAGGATTTTTTTATAGTGAAACTCTCATACTTTGTTTCCCAACTAGTAACATCATGTTTCCCCTGCATATGTGCACTTGTGGAAGAACATTATGAGCTGGAGGTGAACAGCATGGGTATTAGAAAAAACTGAGACATATGAACTGCCTTTAACTATTTTATATTTTTGATTGTTTTTCAAGTCTTCATATGTGTACTCGTGGTAATTATCTGTAGCTTCACAAAGCAAGAGCTATGATGGGATTTTTCAGAGGCATCTACTAAATCAAGAACTAACCCTCCTAACTGAAATTCGGTTGGAAAAGTTCATGTTTGTATTTCATGAGGTGCTGCTACAAAATTAATTTTATAAAGTTACAGAGTTTATTTCTTTGAAATTGCTTTCTTCTAGTGTTTCAGATAAAAGCTTTTGATCTTGAGCAGTCTCTACAAGAAGTGACAGAGAGATATGAGAAAGAAAAGCAGAAGAGGAGGGCTCTACATAACAGCTTGGTTGTAAGTATATTTAATGATGGAACATTTTCTTATTTTGTTGAAATTATTCCCATAGTTTCCTCTTTGCCTGGGTGTATCACCTCCCCCAGTTGTCAATATATGACACATTTATTTGCTGAGACACATTTGTCTTACGATAAACACCACTGCTCCTTCCTTTTTACACAAGGATCTTTCAAATGCTCGTGCAACATACTGCTCTAAGGAGTACCATCCATTTTGAATAGTGGAAAAAACTTGACTTTCTTCATCCTCGTCTCTAAATTTGAAGCTTCTGAAATTTGAAGCTTCTGAAATAGTTTTTTAAAATCTTAAAATATTAACTTAAAACTGCAAAATAGTTGTGTTTTGTTTTTTTCAAATATATCTAGATGTATCCTGCTCAGACATTAGTGATGGTTCATTTGGGATTAATTTTTTGCTTTATGAACTTTAACTTTACTCTCCCTCCTCACCCCCACAAATGACTAGTTTTGGGTTGCCTGATTCAGGATCTGATTTTTAGAAACACAAGCCACCTTCAAACAAAATTGTTTAAAGACTTCCTACCTGGGAAAATGAAGCTCTTTGTTAAAAAGTACTTACCTTCTGAACTCTGCCCTATGTTGCAGTTTAGTGAAAGGATATTCCTCAGGGCAGTGGGGCATAAATGACAGTGGTCACTAGGCGTCACAAGGCAAGCTGTTTTCAGTCATACAAAACAAGAAAAAATGATCATCAACAAAAAGGAAGAGATAAACTGAAGTCTAGAGCAACCTACAGAGAAAAGTCAGATGCTGGCTTTTTTAATCATGTAGGAACACACAGTGGAGAGGAAAATGTGCAACATGTTTTATATTCCACATCTTGCTCAGGACTGGAGGAAGAGAAATGGAGTGTGTAATCTTGTCTATTGAGTTAACACAGGTATCTGAAGAAGCTCAGGTAAGGAGAAAGAGAAAAAGGTAGGGAAGGGAAAAATGTCTTGGACTGAAAGCCTTTTTTTTTTTCCCCATATAAACTGGAGAGGGCTACACAGTTCCAGATCTCTGAAGTTCTCATACTTCCTCAAGTACTTTCTCCTACCTTACCAAGACAAATTATATTGATTCTGTTTTTCTTCCCACACCGTCTAGGGCTATGATGTCGTAAACACCTGCTTTCTTAAACATGTTCATATCTGTTTGGCAAATTCCAGTGTATCTGTCCTCTCTAGCAGCTTGTGTTAAATACAACTCCATATTCTAACCCTAGGAATTGAGAGGAAATATCAGAGTCCACTGCAGGATTCGACCATTGCTACCTTTTGATGATGCTGCTGGACATTCGATATCACAAGATAGGTAATTTATTTTGGATGTTTTAGATCTTACATGACTCATAATTAATATACAGTGAAAACAGTACTTATAATTATGTGAGAACAACTGTGTCCTTGATTTTTCTGGTTTTGTGTGTGTGTGGAGACAATATAGTATGATAAAAACTAATTGCTGTTTTCTTTCTCTTGCAAAATTGGCTTTAGCCAGTTTCATCCCCCTGTCTAAAAGTATATCCACCTCAATAGAAAGCCATAGCTGTCCTGCCAAGCCAGGATTATCCCTATCTTGGCAGAAGAAACACAGCTGCAATCAGTTTAGAGTGTATTTGCTATCCTGTACAAATTCTGGGATGCAGTAATGTAATAGCTGCCAGAAACTGTGCACAGAGAAACACACTCAGCACTACAGTTGTTTTGTAATGCTGTAGAACACATTGGCTCTCAGCACACACGCTGGGAATTCTATTTCAGTATAACTTGGCTCTGCATCCCTAATTTATAATATGTTTACTGTAACCAAAGTGTCAAAATATTCCAAGATCCAAAAGGAAAAGAGAGATTAGATGTGCTTAACAAGCCAAATTCTCCATGGATGACTAACATGAAAGAAAATAGGGATTGAAACATACACAAAGAAAGAAAGAAAGAAGGGGAAACCTTGGTGGGTGGCTAGAAACCAGTAACATTATAATTTGCTTTGTCAGTAAATAACTGATTTGGGGCTTTATTTTACTTTTACTGGCTGGTTATTCTGAAAGAGTACATTCAGTGTTTTAAAGTTTATTAATTTTTGGCAAATCTTAAAAAAAATAGAATTGTTTTAATTAAAATAATGTCAAAAATTACAGACAGGATATTTCAAGGAGCGTGAAAGAGAAACTTGCATTAACTTGTGCTTGATATAGCTGGGAAGGAACCCACTCACTGTTTTTGCTGCAGTATGGTATATTGCAATCAGGTGCTGACTTGCAGTGCAAAACAGGATGGACTGGGCCAAAAAAAATTGTTAAGAGTAACTTTTCTTAATGTATCAAAAAGTAATTTAAATAAAACTTTTTAAAATAAGACTGTATAACTGGGGACTGATTCTCCAAATACTTACAGAAATGAATAAATTTATACACCTCAGCATTTCCAGCCAGAGTTTAGACTAGTAATGGATACAAGATTAAGGACAAATACCTGAAAAGAAGGTATTTTTCACTTTAATGTTCCAAAGTGAAAGCCTCTTGTTACAAGCTCACATTACAATCTCAAAATAATAGAATGGCTTGCATGTGAATTAGTCTTGATTTGGTTTGTTCTGAATGTCTTTTCTAAAGCAGATTATTTTGCTTGATTGCCCTTTAATTTGTTTTTTATTCACAGTTAACTCTGGTGTTAGTATGTACATGGGGTACTTGGCAATTCTGAAAGGTACTCTTCAGGCACTTTGAACATGGGCTTTTCTCAGCTAGGTGGAACACTTATTGTTTGAAAGGTACCTTTTTTTCCCCATTGGCCTTTTTTTTTTTTTCCCTTACAGGCAAAGAAACTCTTCAGAAAAAGTGGCATATGCAGCTGATGATGTAAGTATTTGATGGTGAAATTCAAAAGTACATTCATGTGAACGTGAGTTAAAAAAAAAACATACATACTTTCTTGTCAGTTGGTGCCGAACTTTGATCATCCATGGGTGCGATAGCAGGTGATTTGTCCTGTTTTGATCCTGACTTTTTGTAGTGGTAATAGGTTGGAGCTTCTGCTGGTGCAGCCATCCTTAAAATGGAGATTGTATGTTTGCAGTAGTCAAACTGATGCAGACTTCCTACAGTCAGTCCCTTTGAGCCTCTTGTATTTGTTGTAACTATTTCCAAAATTATGTCAGGCTTTTAAAAATTTTATTATTGCAACACAGCTAATGCACTAGGAGAGAAATCTGATCCCTCATGAAGCCCAGCAGCCTATGTAGTACTGCAGTCAAGCATGTTAGAATGTCCTGGCTTAGATCACTGAAGGAAGGAGAATGAGTGTTGAGGTTGCAAATCTAAATGACATTCCAACATTAATTGAGGCCATTACCAAGATAAAAAATTTTAAAAGGCTCAGTAGTGTGAGCTAAGGTTAAAGTATTAACTTGGGGTTTAAATTGCTTAGCTGCCATAGTTCTTAGTTGGCTGCTCACTGTTGCTTACATGGGGATTAGCCAAATTCTCTTTTACAGTGTAGTGCTTAAAATATTGCTGAAGTGACCTACAGTGTGTTATGCATTTAAATCTCCCAAATGATAGCTTCATTAGGCAGATCTCACTTGCATAATGTGGATAATTATATATATATGTACATATGCAATTAGGTAACTAATGGAGCACATGAAGAGATTAGGAAAGAGTAAATATGTCAGGAGATAAAAAGCAGGGACCTGTAACGCTAGACATAGTGTTCTGGATGCCACAACCCATTCACTGTACTATAAAATACCACAACCATCTCTGACCTGTTAAATTTTATTGCATTAGAATAACATAAGACAATATTTAGGTTTTGGATTATTTCATATAGATACCTAATGTATTAAATATCTATATGTTTACAGGCAAAGCAATGTCTGCTTACTTATGTGAGCTTATGAATTTTAGTTTGTATGAGAATCACCTGGTAACCTTCAATATGCTAACCTCATTAAACATTTCAGGAATATATATATAAGCATGAACTTGATTGTCAAATGAAATTTGGAAGTTACTAACGTCCTGTTTTTGGAAAACACAACATAGACTTCAAATGTTTTATTGGTTTGCCTTGACATTTATTTGATTAAAATACTTTCCAGTTTTGATCAAACACCTTAAGTCTTTGTATTAGATTCTTAACAGGAATTCATCTTTTTTTTTTTAAAGAAAAGAATTTGTTGTAAAAATCCTTCTTACAAAAACCAGTCAATGTAGACTAATTTAACAAAAGTAAAGGAAAATAATGTTTATTGTCTGTTTATTTTGCTTTCAACAACTGCAGGTGTTATACTTGTGGCTAGGATAAATACACAATTTTCAGATTAAGTTATGGGGCTTTATTTGCTATTGAGCTTTTAGTTGCAACCCAGGCAAAGTTTGTATTTCTAGAAACAAGTTAACCATTTTCCAGAGAAGTACTTATGATTTAAAGGAGTTTTTAGATCAAGGTGAAGGAAGTTTCTCTGTGATGGAGGTGCTGAGTTTATTAGTTTTGCTTTTTAGATCATGCCTGTCTTTCCAGACTTTCTCCTGAAAATACTTTATGTGTCTAACATAACCAGGCAGTTATTTGCCATGATTATTTTAGAGCTAGTGTGTGTTAGAAAACAGAGCCACATTTTAGAATCAGATTCACAATGCAGTCCAGCATACGTATCGGAAACTGTGCTTGGATCTTTTGGACAAGCTTCAGCTTGGCATTGTTCCTGGATTGGACCGCAGCTCTAGTGATATGCTGATCTCTCTCATCTATGCTACAACTTTGTCTTGTTGTAGCTAGAATAGGGAAGACCATGACAGAAGTTGCAGTATAACTTACCTTTGCTTCTCTTTTGCCAGGAGCTGTGGTAAGACTTCCTTCAAAGGAAGTCTTCTTTCTGTAGACAGGCAGAATCGACACTTGGACAGAGTGATTGTTTATCTTTTTGTGAGACTGTAATTCCATTTAGTCTTTGAGTATTTTTCTTTTGTTTATTTAGAGATTCGTATCATTCTTTGAAAGACACATAGAGTCTTTTCTGTAATCTTGCTCATCTTGTCTAGAGAATCATACCCATTCTAAGTCTAAAAAAAGGCTTAAAATATTACTGGATGAACAGAAGAATATTTCATTTCAGTTTTTGGGCTACTTAAAGATCTTTTTGCTTTCCTGTGTGTGCTCAGCTCCTCAACATAACATTAACAACAGTCTGAAGCTTCTTGTGCAGTAATGGTGGAGAGTGAGTACACGCCACACATCAGGCTGAACCCCTCCACACAGATGAGGACACTGAGCAGTGGTGATATTGTCACTACCTTAAAAAATGAGCAGATGAGGTACTGAATGCACAGGCTCTTCTTGGTGGTGACAGCACAATGGGGAATGAGTGCAATCTGAAATAGGGGAAATTCAGCTTAAACATGAGAAGAAGCCCTGAGGGTAGTCAAACACCGGCACAGGTCTCCCAGAGGGGGTGCGAACTCTCCATCTTTAGAGATGCTCAAAACCTGACTGGACACAGTCCTGGGCAGCCTCTGTAGGTCACCAGCTCTGAGCAGAGGTTGGGCTCAGTTGTCTCTGTAAGTCCCTTCCTGTCTCAAATATTCTGTAATTCTGATCCAGGATTCCACCTTCTGTTTTTCTGTAGTTCTGTCCATCTCTGGAGGTTGTGCTGTGTGCACTGGTGAAAACAAGTCCCATGTTTGAATGAGCAGCTCTGAATTTGCCTGGATTCACAGCGCTAAATGTAGACACTTAAATGAAGTGCCAAATTGCTGAAGCGATGTTGGAATCCAACTTCCTTTGGCACAGAGAAAAGAAGGTGTCTGCCTCTACATTACAGAATCACAGAATCAACTGGGTTGGAAAAGAAGTCTGAGATCACATCCAACCTGTGGCTGAACTCCACCAGGTCAACTAGACCACAGCACTAAGTGCCACATCCAGTCTTTCCTTAAATACCTCCAGGGAGAGTAGTGACTCCACCACCTTCCTGGGCAGCACATTCCACTATCTAATCATCCTAGTGTCCTCCCCTAGCACAGCTTAAGACTATGTCCTCTCATCCCATTGCTTCTCATCTGGGAGAAAAGGCTGACCCTTACATGGCTACAACATCCTTTCAGGTAGTTGTAGAAAGCAATGAGGTTACTCTGGAGCCTTCTCCAAACTAAACACCCACAGTTCCCTCAGGTACTCCTCATGGGACTTGTGCTCCAGACTCTTCACCAGCTCTGTTGCTGCCCTTCTCTGGACCCTTGATTAATTCCTTTCAAATGGATGGCTAGGAGACTGCACTGAATATCAAGGAAGGCACAAAATTCTGCTGTTTCTTAAAGAATTAACATGAATTAACACAACCCTCCTTTCCTTGGGAGATTTTGGGAGCCCTTTAACTCCCTCCTTTTCTTGGGAGATAACTTTGTAATAGATCAGATGGATATAGCAAATGAAGACATTATCACTCCCCAGTTGCTTATCAGTATCCCCAACTAGAATTTTATTCCTTTAAGCTGTCCATGTCAGTCTTAGTTGCACTGAAGTTGACACAGACACATGAGGAGCAGTCACAGTCTCCCTTACACTGTCTGTGCTGTGGAACAGTCTGGGAAAAGGGGGCACAGCATTCAGCAGATACAGAGTAACAAGCAATGAGAACTTATAATTACCCCAGCTGGATTCTATGATCATGTCTGTATCTGGTATTGCATATAACTCATTTGAAATGATTTCTCTGCCTTACTTAATTTCACTTACTGATCTGTTACCCAGGCCTGGGGAGTCATGCTTGGGTGTCAAGACAGATAGTGAATATTTATGATTGTGGATATTTCTGAAGTATCCTTTTGTCATTTTCATGATCTTTATGGCAATGAAAGAACTCAGACTGGGAGTATTCTCTGGAATGCAAAAAAGGTTCTTCAGTGTTCATGTGAGACAGCAGTATGGATTTCACAAACCCTATTGACAGGGAAACTTGATGAGATTCTGTAGGCCAGCAGCTGTGGTGGATATGTTAGGCCATAGTGAACTCCTGAGAAAGGAAGGTCATTACAAATGCTCCTATGAAACTGCTGCCTATTAACAGTTAATTCTTTTGTTTCTATGTTACACAAAGAGAGTTTTTTTCTATCTCATTTCTCACCTTAGAGAAAGCTGATCTGCAAGTAAATTTGATATCTGAATCAGAAATGTCTTCCATACCTCTATTTGCTTTTCATGTTTGTTTTTGTTTTGTTGGGTTTTTTGTTTGGTTGGTTGGTTGGGGTTTTGGTGGGTTTTTTTGGTTGGTTGGTTGGTTGGTTTTGGTTGTGGTATTTTTTTTTTCTTTATCTTTTTCCTTTCCCCTATAGCCTGTTGGTTGCTGACCCTATTAGAATTTCTGTGTCAGGCCATTTTGTAGCAAAGTGTTGTACTGACATCGGTACTCCGCTAATTTTGGCAGTACTGGGGTAGGTAACATACCTCATTAGGTAGAGTAAGTGTTCTGTCATCATTATTTTGATAATGATACATTTTCTTTCTCCAAAGAGGAAGAAATACTTGTAAACTCAGAGCAAGAAATTTGATGTTTATTAGCCATTTGCCTGCTGGACATACTGCTGTCACCTGGAACATTAGAATTGATACATATTTCTTGTATGTGTGCCTGTCATACTAACTATAAATATTTTGATTTTTTTTTCTCTTAGGAAACTGTCCTTGTCAAGTGTAGCCGTCCTGGTCATGCATCAATAAACAAGACTTTTCAGTTTGAGAGGTGGGTAGTCCTGTGCAGCAATCTGGAAATCTGGATTCATGGAATATTTGTATAGTGAAGACTGATTTTTTCTTGATTGGCTAGAAAGTAATGTTGTTTTTTTTTTTTGGTTGGGTTTTTTTTGGATAGGGTGGCTGGGGGTTTAGGAGAGAGAGGTTGTTGGGGGTTTTTTAGCGTAATATTTATGTTCATCTCAGGGCAGAATAGTGCACTTGGGGTATAGATGACAGTGCTCCCTCTCAATAAAGGCTGCTGATATGCCTAAATTTGAAACCTGTATAGACTTACTTGACTCTTTTCACAATCTGAGTAGCTGTCATGATCCTTGCAACATGTTGCGAGGTAGCAAAATACTTTAAAGGTAAGGAAAGGATGTTTGTCTTTCAGTACTTATAGAGGGCTCATAAGAAAATAGGGCTAAACTTTTTAGCAGGGCTTGTTGCAATAGGAAAAGGGGTAAGAGTTTTAAACTAAAAGAAGGTCAATTGAGAATAGATATAAGGAAGAATTTTTTTACAATGAAGGTAGTGAAATACGGGAACAGGTTTCCCAGAGAGGGAGTAGATGCCACATCTGTGGAAACATCCAAGGTCAGGTGGGATGGGGTTCTGAGCAACCTGATATAGTTGAAGATGTCCCTGCTCAGTGCAGTGGGCTTATACTAGGTGACCTTTAAAGGTTCCTTCAAACCAAAGCCATTCAATGATTCTATGAATTGAGGTGGATTGCATGACTTCAGCATTAGGCATAGAGCATGACTGAGCCAGAAACTGGACTGAGCACTTGTAAGAGTTGATGTTCAAACGGCCTGAACACAAGGCAGCAGGGTAGAGCAGTGGCATGTAAATCAGTGCTCCCTGAGGGAAAGGCTGTAATGTGACTGACTACTTTCCACGTTAGGTGCTCAAAAATTCACATAGATGAGTGTGATTTTGAATGTGCCAGTTGTGATAAGGGTTTTGGTGGAACACCAAAGAGTCAGTCTGTGACAGAAAAATGCAGGGAGTCAGGCTTGAAGGCTGCCTTCTGTCCTTTCAGAATGGTGCTGACCTGAACCTCTGAAAACAGGAATGAAGAGTTAAATTAATACAAATGAGATTTCTGTAAATGAAAAAAAAATACAAAGTTTTACCCCAGCGCCTTTTTTCTAATGCAAACTTTGTATCTGTATATTGCAATGACTCAGTAGGCTCTCAAGCTCCAACCATGTTTCAAAACCCTCTGGAAAGAGAACATATGAGGACAATTTCATGCTTTATTGCTTGAAGGCAAAACCTGATTTGAAGTCAAATGTACACAACATGAATTATCTGTCCTGGTTTAAACCTAAAGTTTAGCCTGAATTGCCATAGGTTTGCTAACCATTGCTAGTCATTCACCCTTTCCTCAAGGCTCCTTCTAAAATGCTTTTTCTGTTCACAGAGACTGGGCACTGCTGTCCTGTAGGCCACTAAGCACTTGAAAATTCCTGAAATATTGCAAATCTTGGGGAAGCTTTACTGACCCCCTAGGTTATAGGATTCCTTTGATTCAAAGCATATGAGATCTCTTAGGGTACATGGACCTCTCACATGTCTGCTAAGCTACTCAAAGTAAATCCTTTCACCTTTCAACTGTACCTAACACGGCCATGCTAGTTGAAGTAAATACAGAATAATGCTGGAATTGAACTCTGTAGAGTAATACAGTTAATGATATTGACACAGGACTCCAGAGTGCTGTGACTCTGGAAATGTGGTGTAGATCCTAATAATCAGGAAAAGGGTTAAAAAAATGTAAATCCCCTGAAGAATGCAGTTCTTGGGGAATGTTTTTTTAATGTCCCAGCACAACTCTTTTTTATAAACAGAGAAGCATATGGTTCTTATGAACTCAAAAATGTTTATTTTTTTAGCAACATTTTATGGAACTAATAAATGTCAAAATATTTGATTTCAGCTCAGGAAGAAAATTCCAGCTTTCAGCATGCTGATTTGCGATTTTATTGGCAAATCAGTTAGCAAAATAAAAAGGAAGCTCAGAGTTTTCAAGGTGAAATTAACATTAGTCAGTATACAGGGACAAATCTATCCTCGTTCTGGTAAAAATACTTGGGGTTAAAGAAAGAGATTCTTTGGATTTGCAGCATCTTTCATGGTTTCAGACAGCTAGTGAAGTGGGTGTCCGTGCTTCAGCTGGTGCTGTGGTTACAGTGTAGCATAAAGTAGTTCAAGATTACTTTAAATCACTTTGTTTGGGTAGGGGTAGCATATGAACATCAGCAGCTAAGTAGTGGCAGTAAAACCCCTTTAGGTGTAGTTACTGTAACATGGAGCCCTATGCCTTTCCTCTGGTCGGCTACCAGAGCCTGACCCTGACTTGGCTGTCTGTGGCTGTACTACTTGGAGGTAATGACCTCAGGCTGCACTGCACTCAATTTCTTCATGGAAAGGGTGGCTGAGCATTGGAACGGGCTGCCCAGGGAGGCAGTGGAGTCGCTATCCCTGGAAGTGTTCAAGAAACGACTGGACGTGGTGCTTAGTGCTGTGGTTTAGTTGACAAGGTGGTGTTTGGTCAAAGGTTGGACTTGATGATCTTGGAGGTCTTTTCCAACCTTAATGATTCTGTGATTATAATTTGCAGTGCAAATGAACTACTAAGACTGGTTCACTCTACCCTGGATTGGGGCCAGTAGCAGTCTGTTTGCTGTCTTAGTCCACCAAAGTCATCAATGGCATCTGAAGACACAGTGAATGCTTTAGTCTTTAGTATACCTTTCTAAGTTTGTTTTTTCTCCTTTCCCTTTTTTAATTTATGTATTAGTTCTGAGATGTTTTGAAATGTTAAGAAAAAATATTTCAGCACATACTGACTTAGAAGCCTAGTTGTTTAAGATGGAGGACTTGATGCTAATGAATATTTCATCAAGTGCAGATAATAGATGAAGCAGAGAAAAGTGTTTGAAAGTGCTTTTGCACTCTTGTATTGGCCTTGCAGATTTGATGTGCAAAGTTTACCGAAGCATATGCTCATATGCATGCAAAGCAAGGATGGAGTGTTGCTATTCGTGTCTGTGTCTTCCTGGTACAAACTGTACCACATCTCTGCATATTTGTTGGTTTCTCTGTGTACTATGAGGGCACATCAGTGAAATGGCAGTACAAGCAGCGTGTGTCCATCAAGCCAGACAAGTGCTCCTTTCCTGATTAAAGAGAGTACAT
Source organism: Empidonax traillii (assembly GCF_003031625.1). Taxonomy (NCBI): domain Eukaryota; kingdom Metazoa; phylum Chordata; class Aves; order Passeriformes; family Tyrannidae; genus Empidonax; species Empidonax traillii. Next base: position 721,786 of record NW_020955447.1, read on the forward strand.
TTTCATGGAACTTACAATTAGTCTGTGGAACACGTTGCCACAGGATGTTACTTCAAGCCAAGAATTCAGCAAGATGCAAAAAGAAACTGAATGCTAATTCTAATAATATTTTTTTTGAAACAGAGATTCGACTCATATTTCAATTTTGAGGCCAGTTTAAGGCTTTTAAGGATTTGGATGAGGCACAGAGATGAATTATTATGTCTCCAGCCACCATAGTGTTTCTTGCTCCTTCCTCTGTCTATTGTCAGGAAAAACGCAGAACTCAGCGCATTGGCTCCAGTTCTGTATCTGTTTATCAGTGATCCCTCTGCACAGTCTTATTTACAGAGAACATGAACACAAAAACTATATTTGTGGAGTCTATAGACTGTAGCAGACAGATCATAGTCAGATATACAAAGAGGGTTGAGTAAATGCTTGAGTAAGAGCACACTTTGTCTTCATTCAGCTAAACTTGTAGTATCACACACAAGCTGTGGGATACTGCTAGGTGAAGTCTACTAGTGCACTATATACACAGGGAAGTGCCTATGTTTTGTAATGTTTGCTGCTGCCAAAATTCCTGTTTCTAGTTAGCCGTTTTGCTGTGAGCTATAAGGAACACATATCACTCACTGCAAAAAAGAGCTAAACAAAAAAATTATAAAAAAAAAATCACCACAGAAAGATACCAGAAAGGGAGCTTTTGACAAAAATAGGCATTCATACCTCAAATATTTAAGTGTGGGTAATGACATTCATTTTTTAGATTCTGTTCATCTTGTATAAACAATGCATGCTGCAGGCTGTAATCTTGGGGAGGATACATTTTTGGTGTGCTAGAGAAGAAATGAATGAGTTAGGATGTCCATGTTTTATGATCAGAATTTCCTCTCTCTCATGATTTCCTATTTTCAGGTCTTGATTTTGTGTTGTTACAAACTTGAAAGGGTTGGAGGAAAGATTTCTTTGAATATTCTGTGTTTGGTTCTTTTCTCCCTGCATTTGAAAAACATATGGGATTGTTTCAGACATCATTGTTTTGGTCCAAGGATTGAACTGTCATTGCTCTCTTCTAAGAGGCAGAATAACTCATTCAATTTAATTGTCTTTCATTGCCTTTGAAAGTTAATCTGCAATCCATATTACAATGTAATAGGAAGATTTCCCTTGATGAGAAGTGTTGATTTCAGAGCAGATAGTTCATGGGGGTGGGGATGGAAATACCTTAGGCTGATACTGCCCACAAAGACAGTGCATCTTTAAACATGACCCTCAGGCGCGTTCTGATTTCTGCTCTGCCATTGAGTCTTCTGAGGCAAATCTCCAGGCAGGTTTGCAGCCTGTGTACCTCTCACAGTGTACACCTCTGGCTCGTTCCCTCCAGCACATATGACAGCTGCTCCCAACACGTGAGTGAGAACCTTGGAGTTCTGTTTTTCAGTTCCCTGACATAAAAATGTCAGCAGGCTCCATGTTTTATGTCACTGACCTACATTTTCCATAGTTTGCATTCTTGTATTGTGACAACATCTTTGTATTTTTAATTTGGTTAATCATTGCACTTTTTTCCTCAGAGTTTACAATGATTCAGAGTCTCAAGATGCAGTGTTTGCAGATGTGGCCCCTTTGCTAACATCTCTTCTGGATGGGTAAGTTAAAAGGTGGGAGTAAGAAAGCTAAATCACAATAATCTACTGAAATCCATAAATTAAAGAAGAAAATTACTTAATAGTGGTGATCCAGTCAAGTTTTGTGGCTTTGCAGTTCCCTTTTCCTGTTTTCTTTCCACTCAACACCAAGTGAATGTTGTTTCCCTGTATAAACAGCGAAAACACTTCACAAAATTTATCAGAGCGGATAAATTTGTAAAAATAAAAAAAGTTTTTTCCTCTGGTCGGTTTCTGGCAAACTGAAGCATCACTTCTAATGGGGGATGGTGTCTTTTCTCCTTTGCATTTTTTGTAGGTTATGTTTCATACCCATTTTCCAGTTGCAGAAATGGTATGATACATCTTGTCCAACAGTTCACGTATGAAGGGCCTGTCAGGGCCACTCTTAGTTCTGGTTGTGTGCACAGCACAGGCCATTGGACGTGGTGTGATCGATTCCTGGTTGAACCAGAACAGAGCATCCTCAGTCACAGTTCTACTGCTTCTTCAGGCACAGGGGTAAAACAGCATTCTGGTTTGAATACAAGGCTGACCAGTAACGAGCACTAGCAAGTAGAAATTATTTCTAGCCACTGAAGTTCATAAAGTGATTTCTCATTTATACTAGATTTCTCATTTACACTTTATAAAGAAGCCCTGAAGTGCATACCGTTATATACCTTGAGGCTTGAACTGAGATTTGAACATAACTTCCTTTCTGCTCCTTTTTCATCCCTGCTCCAATATCACTTAACTATATGGTAAAGCTTTCACTTACCTTTCCCTCCCTGTAAAGGAAGAGACAGTTCCTTTCCTTCCACAGTGGCATAGTGGAACTAAGGCAGTCCTTGTTCCTGGCAGTCTGTGCACTGAAGTTTCCAAGTCTCCATTTCTTAAAAGTGGCTTAGAAGAGGTATATCAGGATACTGTGGATATTGGGAAATCCCAGATGTCCCTTTACATATGCCACAGGGCTACCTGGGCTGAGGGAAGTCATATATCACATTATTCTTGTTTACCAATGATGAGTAACCACAGCTTCTGTAGCTAAGCAACTAGGGACCACTACGTTGGAGAAGTTTAAAGAAGTCTTACAACTACTGTTTTCTCCTCCTACTTTTGCTTTTGCAAAGAACATAATTTTACTTTCGCTCAGTATGTCGCTTAGGTGTCTTCAGATACACCCGATTTGTACCTTGATCTGCTGTACTTCCACTTTCTAATTTTCACACTGGGAGACTCCTAACATCCAGCATTTTTGTTTTCAGTTAGGAAATACTCTGTTATTAAAAACAAAAAATCTGTCTTGTTCTTCCAGAAGTGCTGTTTAAACAGAAGCAGATTTTCAGGGAAGGCAAGTCTGTGCATATGAGCACAGCAGCCTTCCTATTGAAAATGGGAAACAGACATACTTAGTCTGAACCTTGAATACCTTTGCTGCTCCTGATTGTTTTAGTCTGGGTTCTAAAAGTGGTCTGTAGCAACTTTTAGCTTAAGTGGAAAGGAGTGTTCTGCTCCCTCTCCTTATTTTTTCTTTATTTTTCTTTCTTAATGAATTGTTTCATTTTGCAGTATAAATATAAAGGAAGAAAAGATTGTTCAATACGCAAAACAGACAAAGTTCAGCAGGCTTCAAAGTTTACAGTGAGCCATACAGGACCAACAAGGGAGTAAAATAATATTTCTTTTCTTTATAGCATTGAAGAATCAAACTTTTTTGTTTATTTTAAAGAGGAAAATACATTTCTCCTCCTTTTGATTTCCTTTAACAGTTTTCTCCCCTAGTCATAACTTTGCTGTAGTGAACATTCACACTCTTTTCAGGAGAGAAGTGCTACAAAACTACTGGTATTCTAGCTTGACAATAAGAATTTTCTAAACAAGAATATAACTGTTATATATAGTAAGAAGTAGAGTGGAGAAGGAAGAATATCTGGTGAATCATAATAAAAAATTTTTAGACTTCTCTTTTTGAAACCTTTATACTGGAACCAGAACACCAATGAAGTAAACTATTATTACATAGGTAAATATATCTGGTGCTTGTTGAATCCCCCAACAATTCATTCTCTCCTGTGTATACTTAGATATAATACTGCTTTGTCCAGTTTTAGCTCATTTGGGCTTCCTGAAGTACTGTTTTGGCTTTGGCAGTTTCCACTGATTGATACCCAATTTGCATCTCTCTCTTCAGTGTTCCAATCACCTGTCTACTTTGCTTCTAATCATATAATTTGTATCCTGTCAGAAGTGTTTTGTCCATGATGTTTACTGCCTTCTAACAAGCAGCAATTAAGGAAAATTTGATTAGCTGGACTATGGGAGAGTCTGAAGACTTCTAAAAAGACTTTAATTCTGTTTTTCCTGAGCAAAACTACAACCTGCAAATTTTTGGCTCCCATTTTGGTTCCAAAGATCTCTTGATTTTGAAGCAGGGCTAGAAGTCTCAATAAGCTACGAGTGGCCAGGCAGTGTGCATGAGCAATGGAATTGGGAAAATTGCTCATTATCAGTCTAGCTGAAAATGATTAAAGTTAGCATGAGCGTTTCTACTGACATAAATCCAAGTAGTCATGTCAGCAGTGAATACTTCAAGAACTCCTCTTTACAGATTTACAGCCCTCATATCCATCACATTTAATTTTGCTGCAGTGCTATTTGTTTTCAGTTACAGTTATCTCCTTTGCTTCATCAAATCTATGATTAGACTCCTATTTTATACTCTGCATCCTAAAAATCTGGAGGGACCTTACTATCGGTTTACTGACTGCAACTTTGATTTCACATCCCCAAGAAAGGTCTCCCAGGTATTTGCTGTGTGGCTTATCAGCCCACATTTCCTTCTAACAAGACAAAGCTTTCTAAATAATCCTCCCAAAATAATTGCTTCTAGGCATGTTTAATATGCAAAAAAATAGCTGCAGTGGCCATGTAAGTATTTCATGACTTGAAGCCATACATTAAAAACAATTGGATGAGAGGTGTTCATTGAAGTATGCTGGCATGTGCTTGAAACAACATTTTTGATATGAGGAAAAGCATCGCATAACCAAAAGCAGCTGTTTCAGGTCTGCCCACAGAGGAGGTAGCTTAGGCAGTGAAATTTTACTCCCTGGCAGAACAGGAGCAAGTCCATTCTTGCAACTCTCTAGTAGAGCAGAAATTTCAGCAAACGGCAAAGCGCTCCTCGTGTATGGAGATTCTGCTAATGTTGTGCCTCTGAACAAACAAGATAGTCCAGGGAGGGAGTGGTCCTGTCAGCATAACTGCACGTCTTCCAAGGGTTTTGCTGGCACAGTTCTGTGGTCATCATCAAGACGCTGGCAGGTGCTGCAGAGCAGATGCAGCCCAGGAGTACCAGAGTATCGGTCCTCCCTACAAAGCAATACTGTGGGATGCAGCCCAGGAGTACCAGAGTATCGGTCCTCCCTACAAAGCAATACTGTGGCTGGATGCGTCTGTGCCCACCCACTTGTTTTGTTTAAGGTGCTGACTTTGATTTCATTGTGTTAGAAACACACTTTCTAGATAGGATTCATAGCTCTTAGTTCAGTTCCCCAAACAGCACAGACATCCACCACTGAGCTCACAGCTGTGGACTATTTTTTTTTTATTATTTTCAGTGCAGTGAAAAAGGCAGTTTCAGAGCTCCGTTCATTAGATGTATTCACTTGTTTACTTCAAAAGGTGGTGACTTGTGTTTCATAGATGCCTGTACCTCTGCACTAACACTGTACACTTTTCATCTTCTACTTGTCCATATCAGAGCAGTTCCTGCCACCTTTATTCCAGAGCAGTCATTGTGTGCATGCTTGTACTGAACTAATGCTTTTGGTTTAAAATTTGTGCCTCCTATTATTAGGGCTGTCTTTTCTGACTGAAGGCTATGACTGATGAGCCTGCCTGAAAAAGGCTGTGAGAGATGAAGAGTTCCCAGCTGTTAAAGACACTAGTGCAGTGGTTTGCAGCACAGCACTGTAAGACAAATCAAACCCAGTGATGGTTTACTTTAAAATGCTGTCCTGTAAACTGCAGGGGCTCACGAGCTGATTTACAAGCAGCTCAGTAGTGCACTTACTGGAAGTTGGGCAGACAGGACATCTAACCTCATCAGTCATTCCAAGCCAAGCATCCCTTAAACTTCTTAAAAGCATCCCTCCAACTCTGCTTAAAAAATAAAATCTGTCTAGGTGATGTTATGAGCAGTACTTTAGTTACTGCCAGATTTTGAGATCTCCAGAAGGAAATCAGGGGCAGTGTATTTATTTTTTTGTTTCAGTTTGTGTTCCCAAATTTTTTGGGGTTTGACTTGCCACCTAACAAATGCGTTTGGTAACAGTAAAATAAATGAAAGCCCTTTTAATTTTCAGGTACAATGTGTGTATCATGGCTTACGGGCAAACTGGAAGTGGGAAGACATACACCATGTTGGGACCACAGGTAGAGGGGAACTTTTCATTCGCTGTAGAAGATGAATCAGAACTTGGAATTATTCCTCGAGCTACCCAAGAAGTGTTCAGGTAAAAATAAAGTAAAGGCTTATTGTCAGTGGTAGTCACCTTAAATTTCATAGAAAGAATGAAATGATGTTTGTAATGTACTTATCATTACAGATTTCAGCTTCGGAATGATTAATATTTATATCTTCTCTGACTGCTGTTTGATTTTTTTATTTTTTATATGGATTTCTAGTCTCTCTCCTGCTTAATCTGATTTTCTAAGACAATAAGATTATGCAGTCTTGCTGTGTGTTATCTGTCCATCTGTCTTTCAAACTCCTAAGTAGCTTTTGAAAATGTTTCAGCCATAGTTGTGGAGTCCAAAAGATAATTAAGTTCTTACAAGTTTAGTGAAAATTGACAATTGAATAGATGAAGAGGATCCAAATTAGATTTAAGTCCCAAAGGATAGTAGAATTTTTAATCACAATCTGCTCCTGCTTCAAGAATTTTTTTACTTGAACCTAATACAGGATGTGCTGCTGTATTAGAGGATCACTGATGTGCTGCTATGTTGTAATAGGAGAGCCATTAGAGGTTTATTATTTCTTTTGGAGAAGTGTATGAGCTAAATTAAAGATCCAGTTTTGTATGAGAATAATATGGAAATACTCTCCTGAATAGACAAGCCCTTAATTTATTAATTTTCCAAGGCTGTGGACAGATAACTTCTTACAGATCTAGTTTGTCATCTCTGTCTGTTCATTGCTCACACTCTGCCAGATTTTATACCCTGAGCTCTGAATGCATTAACAACCAGCAGAGAAATGGTATAAAAAATCTCGGGGCAGGAGGCTAGTGGAGAAAAACAATTTAAGTGAGTATTAATGGCCAGTCTCTTCGCGAACGAAGAACCGGGGAAGGTCTTTCCACCTTCCAGCCTGCGCATTGGATTTTTTTAGGTGAGACACAGTGTGCGCGGAACTGAGCCCACCCTTTAATCCTGAGGTAAGTGAGTACAGCTGTTTGGAAAGGTAAATTTTATATACTGCTTCAGGTATAATTTAACTGTATATTCAGATTCTTCAACTTAACATTATCATATAGATGAGACAAAGCCACAGCTGCAGATACTTAATAAGCACTTTTATCAGATTGTAATTAGAGAATAAATCTTTATTTATACGTTGCTCACTTGTGGTTTGACTTGAACAGTTTTTGGCTTTTTTATTCCTTTTTTTTTTCTCCTTATTTTTATTTTCTAGGCTTATTTCAGAAAAGCCACCAGGAAGTTACTGGGTTGAGGTTTCTGTTGTAGAAGTGTATAATAATGAAATTTTTGATCTTCTGGCCAAAGACAGTTATGGCAAAGTATTTAGCATCAAGCGTGATGTTGTCACAACCAGAGAAGGCAAGAGTGATGTTCCATTGCTTACACATGAGTAAGTACACAAGTTGATCCTTGCCATCCAAACATGATCTGGTGTTAATGCAATGTATAGCTGTCACAAAATTGCATTATAGGCACGAGATTGCTTCTAAACAATGAGTGCTTATTATGTGCAAAAGAACAGTTTTGTTTCTGTTGGCTCAGTCTGTTAGACTACAGTTCACTGCAAATGTCAAAATACTTCCAGAAATAACTGTACAACTAATTTGAGTTATACTCCTGTGTTAAGTGCCTTCCACTCAGAATGCCTGAAGATTGCTGTGTATTTTCTTGCTGCTGGGTCTATGGCTCTTCTTGTCAGCTGTACAATAAGAAGGGGTAACCTAGTCACAAAGCTCTTTCCATGTAGTCTTACTAAATTATAAAATTTACACATAATAATAGAAATTTATGTACTATTTGTAAATTTTTAAGCAGCTGTAGAAAGTTAGCTTTCTGTACATGCACTGGAGTTAAAAAAAATTTAAAAAATAATTAGATTTTAAGTGATCCTCTAATACAAATATCCATTTTACCACTGCTTGGTGTTCTGTTTTCATAACTGGAGGCGTTAAAGTTGGAATTGATACATTGGCATGTTGGCAAACCATTGATATGAACTCATAGTTCTTGAAAATTCAGGTTCTTCCAACTAAAAGCTAAGAAGCAGCTAAGCTTCTCACCATTCACTTTTAAGATGTGTACCTTCCCACCATCGGTGTATGGTAAGTTTGATTCTTATTTACACAACTTGACACTCCCTATACTAGTAGGGAGAGCTAGGGTAGTTAAGGCTACAGCTCTACTGACTGTAATGCCTTCTTTCACTTACTAAGCATTACAAAGACTTGTTCTAGTACTCATGGGAATGATTCCTGGCATTATGTATGTGTGGCATACAAAGCAAATGTATAGAATGTTCTTATTATATATAAGACACCTTGGGTAATTAGATGTTCAAAATCATGTGTTGATAAAAATTCATCTACGAACAAGATGTTTCAGATACTTCATTTTACTAATCTTTATTTTAGAATGTCCTGAGTTGGAAGGAACCCACAAGATCATTGAGTCCAACCCCAGGCCCTGCACAGGACAGCCCCGAGAATCACAGTTCCAGGGCCTGACCACCTCCTGGGTGAAGAACCTTTTCCCAAGGTTCTTCAAGGTTCTTTCCAATGTAAACCTTCTCTGACACAGCCTTATGCTCTTCTCTTATGTCTTGTCACTGATCATCAGAGAGAAGAGGTTGGTTCCCACCCCTCTCCTTCCCCTCACGAGGAAGTTGTAAACTGCAATGAGGTTTCCCCTCAGTCTCCTCTTCTCAAGGCTGTACAGACCAAGTGACCTCAGCTGCTCCTCATATGGCTTCCCCTCAAGGCCCTTCACCACTTCTGTGGCCCTCCTTTGGGCCTTATGGTAGTACTATCAGCATCAGAAAGAAAAAAAATTAGGACAAGCAGTACTAGTGGCACCAGAGAGGTGATGGTACGCAGTGGAATTAAACTACTGGGCATCTCTCTGTCAGCACCCACCATGAGAACAGTTTCCAAAAAGAAATATTTCTGCTTGTATGTTACAGAGGTGTCTAGAAACTTAAAAATATGTCCTGCTTCTTGAGCAAATAATCTTTGTGACAAGAAACATCTTGCTCTATTGAAATGTTTAGAGCAGCATTACAGTTTTCTAGGTTTCTAGGGGAAACACGATGTTTTTCTTCATTCTCTGTAATAATTCTTTGTCATGGTCCGATCCCTACTTTTCCAAGGGAGGTTAGCAGTCATATTTTAAATACATCCCTCCTCCATGCCAATTAAAATAAAGTGCACCCTCAGTGGAAATAATTTTGTCTTGTGGGACTTAGTCACATAAGCAGACCAGTAGTTGTTTGTTTATGTGGGTTTATGCTATTGCCAGAAAGCCTTGATAAAAATACAAGAATGTACTGGAGGATTGCGCAAACATACTTTTATTCTACCTAGTGAGACACATTTACTGACTTATGTTTTCTACCCATTTAATTCCTTATGGAAAAGTAAGACCCCAAAGAAATTGTCAGGTGGCTTTCTTTACTATGGGAGCTGTAGAACTCTCCTTTCTTTCTATGAAATAACAAGCACTGTAATACTCTGGGAAGGATTAACCTTTGTATCCAGGGTATGCCTGCTTTTTGGTCTTGAGGTTAAATACGATTTCCAGAGAAATTCTGCATGCTTCATTGCACTCTGCATGCTCCATAAGAGCATGGAGTGAGTTAAAAGTGACCAGAGGTTGAAGTGGTGAATCCTTTTGCCCTCTCTGTCTGTATTAACAATGACTGGTGGGTTTTTCTTTGTCCCTGTTCTTGGATTTCCCCAACTGTGTCTCTACTCCAACCTTTAGTATCTACTTAAGGCTATGCTGTTAAGGGAATGCAAAACTCCAGAAGAGGCTGGGAGCAGAGCCTAACCTGTGTGTGCTGAATCTTTCTTGAAGGAGCTAATCTTTTGACTAGAGAGGAAAGGAACCGTATGACATAAGAAATGAAGATGAGTGCATGTAGTGTGGGCATGATGGGAGTTGAATTTTCCTGTTTTATCAGAACCTCTAAGTAGTTTTTAATTATGGTAGTTCAGTAACTAAGATGTTGGCCTGGCTTCAGTTCATTCCTGAAAATGCGTACTCCACTTCCCAAGGGAACTTTGCGTAGTTAGTGGGTGACCCATACCTTTTTGTAGGTTTTGGAGAGGGGAGAGGTGAGATGCAGTGTGACCTGTGCCATAGAGACAAGAAGCAGAAGCTGCAGTAAGGTTTCATTTGTCCTTCTAGTTAATAAAATGGCTGCTCTGTTTATTTCTGTAAATTTTAATTTATGTTAAAGGAACCTGGCGCCTTGAACTAAACCTCTTAAAAACCACTTATCTCAATCAGTTAATACTAAATTCTAATGCAAATATAAATAAAAATATGGACTTGTACTTCAATTACAATGCAAGCAGTGAAACAATTCCAATTCATAAACAGGTTATATTAATAATTACACAGAAAGGTTAATAAGAAAAAGAAAACCCAAACAAAGTAAGGGAACCATTGAATGAGGCCACCCAGCTGCCCAAAATCTAAAGTAAACAGCTGGTGCTTTGAATAAAAACACATCTTCATTTAGGATAATATTTCATCTAAAATATATTGGCCTGCTGAGTCTCACTGGCTTCTCCATATATCCATTAAAGTACAGTAGTCTCTTTCCTGGTAACATGTTCATCTTACTGAATCACAAAAACCTCAAGTCTCTTTCTTCTTTTATAGTTTGGTTGACTTTGGAGAACATTCAGCATCAAATTCATAACCTAACCACAACAGGGCTTCTCTTTGTAGAATCTGGTCCTGGAACGTGCGGCATATAGAGCATGATAAAGTCATAGAGATTATACTTAAATATTATTTCTGTCAGTCCTGCTGAAGAGCTACTGGGCCAAGCTCACCACACTGGGGATGCTGCTTCCCTCCAAAGCCAGCTGCGGCTGTCCAGGAGGTGACCAGCACTGACAGCACACCCTGAGTGAGGCCTGTCTTCTGCAAATGCTCGTTGGAGGGCGGCAGCTCATGGCACTGACCCCTTGACAGGGCACAGCAGCAGCTTGCAGAACCCAACAGCCTGGTGCTGCATCCCAGCCAAGGCTGCGTCCCTTTCAGGGTGTCCAGTCCTGGCTGACCAGCCCCAAGAAGATGCAGTTCAAGACTTGGGAAGGCACGATGTGTGCCTCCTTTGACTGGAGGCAATACTCAGATCACGCCAGTATGAGGCTCTGACTGCAGGAACTAGAGCCACTGCTTCCCTGCTGGTGCCAGGTCAAACAACCAGGGAGATGTCAAAGGCTTTGCTGAAATCCAGAAATGCTGACATTCTCATCTAAGTTGTCGGCTTTCTCATGTGATTTTTCCTGTGAGTCAGTTAAATGTCCTTCTTGTTTCTTTACTTTTTAGGACTGTTGAAAATGCATCTGAATTTTTGCATCTAGTCAAGAAAGGCATACAGCTGAGAGTCAGACACCCAACACTGGTGCATGCTCACTCCTCTCGTTCTCATCTGGTAGTGACGTTGACCATAACCACAGTTGTCTTTGGAGATAACTTTGGTAAGTAGGATGCTACTAAAATGCATCTAAAGCCAATTGTTTTTAGAAAAACAGTCTGTGGACTGTGAGATTTTCATATTGCTTTTTCTCCCTTTTTCCAGTGTTTGATACATTCCCTCAGTTCTTTTCTGTTTTTCTATCTTCTACATATCTACTTAAATAACAGACCACTTGGATGTTTGAATGCTACTGAAACTGAGTTTCATAAAAAGTTATCCCTTTTCTTTACATGTCTTCACTTACAGAGTTCTTGAAGTTTTATAGCATCGAGCAGCTAATGAACAAATGTTATCAGTAAGTCATAAGATAGTTAAGATCTCAGTAAGATAGATAAATAAAGTAGTCAAATCACTTAGAATGAATAATTACATATCATACAAAGTTTGTGGTAAAAAAATGCTAACCATACATTATAGGGATTGCATATGCTTTTGGGTGAGAAATAATCAAATTTTTTTACCTGCTACCTTGCAAAAATGTCCATTAAATTCAGAGTCTCTTGAACTGTTAGTTATAGGCCACTGTATGAAAATGCAGTATAGTTGTCTTATTTACTGTGGCAACATCTCTATTTCTGCTTTTCATTACCACACCAAGACTTACCAGTTTATTGCTTTTGGGGTTTTTGGAGTTAACTTTATTTTCTTTTGCTCATGTTATAATTAGGCTCTCTGTTTCCAGTGCTGTGGTTCATCTCCTTCATACTCTGCAACAACACTATGATTTTAGAAAGTGGGAAATATTTAACATTTTTCCCCTTAGATTGCTATCAGAAATTAAACCAACAGTATCAGCAAAGCAGAACAAACAGTGCCCTTACTTACCTACGGGCCTTGCCAAAAGACACAGTTACTTCAGAAGTTGCAGCTCCAGTGTTTCAGATATTAGCTCTAGGCAGCTCCAGATTCTTGTCAATCAGACAGATGTTACCATTTTCAAAACTCAGTGTTTGCACTGTTATTGTACCAGCCATCTTTCTAGTCCAGAATTCCCTTTGCCACTTCTAATTGCTGTCACTCCACTGTGCCCTGTTGCCTGGCAGCAAAGCTCTGTAGAAATGTGTAATTGATTTTGAATGCAGACTCAGGCTTTCGGCTCACAGCACATGGATGAAGATGTGCTCTGTAGGGGGACAGAGCGGCATTGCAAAGGGTATCTCACAGCAGCGGTGTGACAGCACATTCTGTCTTGTTTAAAAGGAGAAGATCCTGATTTAAAAGCTAGGTGCAATTGTCAAATACCTCAACACCAGACATCTAAGTCACTAAATAAAAGGTTGTAATGTCTGTGATGAGTTCACCTAAAGCCAGGGTTGACAAAACAGCACTTTTTCAGGTTTGATTAAGGTGGCTTAGCATGTATTATCTGTCTTTTGAGGAGAGCTGTTTTGTAATTTTGTTGTCTAAAATTGAAGAGACCACTTAGTTGACACTGTATGACACAAAGCCATTTATTCTGTGTAAACCAACACAGCTGCTCTGTCTACACTCTGAACAGCCAGCTTGGGTTTTAGCAGCAGCCTACTTGGAGAAGTACAGAGCTCTGCAAGACAGGTCATCTGCTCTCCACTGAAGTTTTGCAGCTGGAAACTTTGTATTATTCCATCTAGACTCTCTAGGCACCCAGGAAGGTCTGTTGTCTCAATGACTTGTAGCAGAGTATGTGTCTTTATTCTTGTATATCTTTCAGAGAAAGAGAGAGATGAATGAAAACCAAAACACTAATTAAACAGCAAAACTACTGGGGATATTCCTTTTAAATATACTCCTGCTAGCTAATGTGAAAGCAGCTTTCCCAGAGAATCTGTCTTTGTCTTCCTTCCCAGCAGAGAGTGAAAGCCAGATGCTCCTGCTGAGGAAGAGCAAGGATAATAGTAGATAACCAGCCTGGACAAATGGGAGTAATACTATGAAGGCTAATAGCTCATCATGTGGAGATCCAGCAGTGGGATATGAGGGCTGAAGGAAGCCTACGGGGAACAGGCAGGATGAGTTGTTTGTTTGTTTGTTTGTTTTTTGCCAGAGCACCAACAAATGATGTTTCAAATACATAGAACCAGATGTTAGAGCCTACTTCTCCCAAAGATCCAAAATCTCACTTTGGTTACAGTCAGTCTAAAACTTGAAAAAAAAAACCCTCTTTAAAGGCCTTACTGAACTCCCATTTCTTGCTTTCCACATTGTATACAGCACAACATACACCAAAACTTGTTACCAGCTGGTACAACCAGTTTGATAAGTAAAACTTCAGTAGGATAGAAAAAGTCATTCAGCCTGCCCTGCCATGGATTCTGACTTGTATGTTGCTTCTGTTAGAATAGTCTTAAACAGCAGGTACTGTACATCCCCTATTGATGCCCCATTTTTCCCCTATCTCAGTTTCCAGTATCAGTGAGAAGCTTTCCTCGTTTGTTTTTTCCTTTAAACAGGTACTTCATGGGAAGATGAACAAGCCAGTCAGAGACTAAATAAAGATGTTTCCTGCACCTTTCCACAAAAAAAGAGAGAGAGTTTATCTGCCTCTTCCTCTGGAACCTCTTCGCCAGTGCAATTCGAAGCAACTGAGAAAATTAAGCAAGTCAAAACTAGACTGCAGCTGGTGGACCTGGCCGGTAGTGAGTGTGTCGGTAAGGGAACATGCCTGCTTGTGGGCATGGATCCTCCCAGATCTAGGTTACAATAGTTGCCTTTAGTTCTTTTGTGGGGGAGTACATGCTACCCTGCTCACATACCAGACTCGTTTAAACCCACAGATCCTGCCATTAAAAAAATGTTGAGGGCTGATTGTTCCAGTTTTACACTGGTACAGTATAACAGAAAATCTGACTGCATATGCTTAAAATAAGCCCAGTGCGTTTACCCATATCATAGGTATATTATTTGTTCAAATTGTTTTTATTATGCCTGTTTTTCTGCTCTGGAAATTAGCATGGTTTTGTACAGAAATGTTTAAAGTGCATAAATTATTTAAATATTACAAATATCTGTAATAATTGATACCACCACGTGTAGGGTTTTCTGCCTTGTTGTGGAAAAAGTCTTGGAGGAAATTAGTGTTGAAAAGATAATATTGTTTTCATTGTTTCTTCAAAGCATTTTCCTCCTCCTGCCTCCTCTATGTACACAATAATTTCAAAAACTTGATTATTTCCTAAAGGACAAGCTTTCTTACCAAGAAAAACCATGCAGCCAAATGTACCATTCCAGAAATAATGTTTTGAAAACTGAACCAGTATTATGAAAGAGTCTTTTACTTCACTGCCAAGAATTTTTGCTGTTGCTCACTGTTAAACTTTTGTTCTATAGAGAAACCTAATACAATACTTTTTTTTTTTTTTTCATTTGCTCTAAACGCTGAAAACATGTAATTGAGCAACAGGGTGTGTGTGTTTGTTCTCTCAGTTAAACCAGGACAAACATTTCCTTGGGTTGGGGCTCGGCAGGCCAGATCCTCCAGTGAAGCCAGAAGAGCTGTGCTAACATCAGCGTTAGATGTGGCCCAGCACACACAGTAGACTGACCTCTGCCATCAGCCGTGCTGGTGAACTGACCCTGGTAAAAGTGAGGGCAGCTGTTAACTCATAATTGTTTTAAAATGTCGGCAAATCTAAGCGACCAGCAGTACATCAGGCTTCTCATACGCCTCAGCACCCTGCCTTGTTAGCTCCACAGCCATGCTGGTTCATTTACAGCATTTACAAGCCAAGTGGTCCCTTTCTGGCAAGCTAGGCTTCAGTTTGAAAACTCAGCTACCTGGTTTCGTGGAAGTTCATCTAACCAAACACAGATAACTGGCGGTTAAACAGGTACCCGCTCACCTGTTTGCAGTTTTCTGCTTTAGGGTGGTATCCGTTGTCTCAGGAGTCCACCTTTCCTTGAATAAAAGAAGCCTGGGAATATCTGTATATGCAATGACCCCAGTAAAGTTAGCCTGAGATTCATCCTGTCTCTGATTGTTGTCCCCCCTTTGGCAGGTCTTCCAAATGTTTTGCTCTGTGTCTCTCTGACAAGAGACTCTACCACTCTAACCTCATCCTCTCCCACAGTCACATTTCTCCTCATCGTCCAGACTTCTGGGGTTTATGCTATTACTGTGCCTTTTCACATTTGCCTCTTGAACTCCTCATTTGTTCTCTGAGTTTGGAAAATGCTGGCCTAAGGGAAAGACAAGATCTCCAGCTGCTCCCTGTAACTGTCTAGAGGTGGGAAAGTAGGCAGCAGAGGAAACTGTTAGCCCTATCTGATCCTCCCATTACCGTGAGCTCTGCCTAACATGGATCATGTGCTCTGGGAAAGGAGAATTGATTGCAGATCACTTCTGTACCTCATCCACTGTTCTGAACAAAGCTCGAATTTGAATAATGTGATACTAAATGCTAACAGAAAATTTCTCTTCCCCAAATGGACAGAAGGAATTAATTACTCTTAACTGCACACTCATCTAGACTGATTAAAGAGTTGAGCTTGCAGCACCTCTTTGAATCGGTGCAAGGTGTTGCATAGACCAAATCTTTCCAGCGTTGCTCAGGGGCAGCACAGCTACAATCATGCTGGTTGGGTGGTAGAAGGGCATAATTTTCCTTTATCCATTTCCTTATGGCAAATCATGCCATAAACCACCCCCTCACAGCCTTGGGTGGACACAAACCCCTCACACTTGTGGCTGCTATACAGTTTTGCTTCTGCAGCTTGTGTCATCAGTGCCTCCCCTCTTTTTCCTAAGGAATACAGATGGGGCAGTTACCTTTTATAAAAAATGGTGAAACAAAACAGGCTTCTTTCTGGGGACATTGTGGACTGGTGTTTTGTCTTGTCTGATCTTAAGGTGTTCCTATGTTCTCAGTTCCTTGTTCTTAATACATATGAAGCCAAAGTGCATTGTACAGCTGAAGAGATGAACTTTAACATGACATGCTTCAGACCATCTGTAGACACTGAACCTTCTTTAACCTTCCTTTAAAAGAGTAGAGCATTAAACAATGTATTGGCAGTCCAGACTGAAAAACTACTGCATCTTGCTTTTGGCATGGGTGGGCTGGAAGTAGAGGTTCAGAATTTGTGGTTAAAAATGTTGAGTCAAAAGTAGACGATACAGCAACAGAATTTCCCCCACATTACTGTTTGAAGCAGCTTTGCTTAGTGTGACCATTGCCTTTTTCTACACTGTACCAGGTATGTCTGGAGTGACAGGGGCAGCACTGAGAGAGACATCGTTTATTAACCGCAGCTTGTCTGCCCTGGCCGATGTTCTCGGAGCAATAGCAGAGCAGCGGTCTCATGTCCCATATCGGAACAGCAAGCTTACCCATCTGCTTCAGGACTCCGTAGGTGAGGGATTATTCTGACTTCTGTTTAACACTGTAGATGTCTTCTCCTGGTTTTCTCCTTCATTTGTTGTATAAAACTAGAGGATGATCTTGTACTCCTTGCTTTTATGTGGCCTCTGTTCAAAGACTCTGGCCCTGGAGCCAGTATGAGTGTGAGTACACCGTGAGAGTTCTGAACTCCTCCTGAATTTGGCTAAACCTTGCTGTTTCCAGGGTTCATTTGAGGAACATCTCAATAGGATCATGTGAAAGTTAAAAACTGCATTTCACTGGTGTTTCATGTCAGGTACAGTTTACAAGTTAAACTTCAGTCTTTATTACTACAGGCTATAATCAAGTATTTACACATTCCTTAATATTGTGCCCTGTAGCAGTGAGATAAAGGAGGAAGACAGGACATGGTACTTAGCTACAACTTCTTTCTGTGTTTGGGACACTTCCTCTTCTCTAGTTCCTCATCTATGCAGAAACAGTTTTAAAGCAAGTGCTATTCCTGCAGTAATGTCAGATTTGTGTCTATTTTTATAGTATCTTAGTCCATTTTCCTTCTGCCAGAAAATATTAGCTCCTCATGCTTTTAATCTCCAAGGCATTGACAGGGAACGAGATAACAGTTTTTCAGAGCTTCTGAAATACTATTAATTTTTACTTAAACTTTAAATTTCATCTGTGCTGGAGTCCCTACTGTGAAAAGGGAAATCCAAAAAGAGAGGGGCTATGTTGTGTGGGCGCTGAGCTTGCTTTTGACCACGCCTGATGTATGACTTTGGTGATACTGTTTATGTAAAGTGTTGAAAATGGCAATTTCCTCCTCTGTTAGATCATTCTTGGTAAACTTCTTAGTTTTGTTTTATTGTCACACAAATAAGCCATTTTGCCATTACCCCAAATTTAAAAACATTTGGCAAAACTTACTGAAGTGCCCAGGCCCATAACATACGTGCTGATTAACGGATGAACTTATAAGGAGAAAAAAATTTACCTTACAAACAGTGAAACACTGGGGGGTAAATATTATATTGTTCGATATAGTCTCCCCTTGAAGGGGCTTTCTGTTTTCAACAGCTCTCTTCACGATCAGACTTCTGCTTCATAAAAGCAATGGTAACCTATACTTACTGTTGTGTAGATCAATATGTTACCGGTGTATAACTTCCTGAAAATGAGGTAAATAAGTATGTTTTGCCTTTTCCCTGCTTTTAGGAGGTGATGCTAAACTGTTGGTGATGCTGTGCATCTCTCCTGGCCAGAAGTACTTAACAGAATCAATGCAGTCTCTGGGATTTGGGACTCGTGCTCGGCAAGTTCAGAGAGGACAAGTCAAGAAAAAAAATTTCCCAATGCCGAGTAAAGCAAAATAAAACATAAGACTCCTGTGGATTAAAGTATTATTAATGAGTTCCTCAGATTGAAATGTATATTGTTGTCCTAAAGCCATTCTTATAGCTATCATCTGCCAGATAAAATAAACAATCCTCAACATGGCATTAGTAAGCAATAAACCTGCTGATAATGTTCTTTCTCCTAAGATAATAACATTTCCAACAGCTACCAATCATGGTGGAATGGCAGAGAAATAAATTAAGCTTTCAGACATGGCTTTGCTGGTGTGTTTCCTTTGGGCAAGTAGAACTAAGTCAACAGAGCTCTGATTTAGGATGGTTCACTTCTGAAAGGCCAAGGGTGCATTCTCTCAGTAGAAGACAAGAGTCTAAATATCACTCCAGTGCTTCAAAACAGCGAGTGAAATACTTCATCCCAGCTTGGATTAAAATGAGACATGTCATTTTGGATTGTTCTTCTATCTAGCACGGATGGGATCATTCCTAATGCACTATCAACAGGTAGGAGTGTAAAGCAGTCTGTCAGCTGTACTGAATGGAGTTCTGTTCTCTGGTTTTAGGTAGCAAATAATGGCATTAGTGAAATGGAGAAAAGTGAGTAAGGCTATATCTGTTATCCCTCTGGAATGTAGCTTAGGAAGCAAATGAAGGATTACACAACTTTCTGAAAACACACTAAGGTTAAATGGTTGGAACAAATCCCAGCTCTGCTGAGTTCACTAAAACCACAGCTTTGCCTAGTTTAGGGGTATTTTTGCTTCAGGAGTGCTGAGAGGCCCTGAACTAAAGATCCTAATGGCACCCAACTTGTACAACTGTTTCAGTAGAAGTCTGGCCTGTGTTGTTTCCCTTGCATTTTTAAAGCAAGTTAAACACATCACAACCTTAAAGCTGTGCCTGCAGATTAGAAGAGGATAACTGTCCGTCACACAAATAAAACACCGAACAGCAGCTTGTCACATGCTGTTTGTCATCCACAAGTGGCTTTCACCGTCTTATACCAGTGCTGAGACAACATCCTGCAGGGCTGGTGGATGAAGTTACACTGGGAGAAGTTTCAAGGAAGTTTAAGCAGTGTTAGAGATAAGTGGTTCTGAGATGAGCAGTTGGGTTCAAATAACACCTGATGTGTTTTACCCACTACATTACTGCTCAGCATGGGCCTCAAGATCCACTCCTAATTTTTTCCACCAGCAGTTACTGTGTCCCTAGACTGGGAGAGAGGTCATTGTTAGGTCATTGCAAGAAGGCTTAAATTTCAGTGGCCTACCCAAAAGGCTGGAGTTTATAGTACTCCAAGTCACTTAACCTCCACAAGCATAAATATTTATCCAGAGATTATGTAGCATAGTATTATTGGAATTTCACCCTTGAATATGTAACAGCTGCTGTGTTGCATGCAGTGCTCTGGTTCTCAGAAATTAGTATCCAACCAAGTAATAACACTTGCTTTCCTAAATAATGTCATGAGGTTAAAAAATGCCTTAACTTTACCTGATTCCAACGGTATCAGATGGTTACAAAAAGAATCCGGCCACTGGAACTTATGAAGCTGAGTGGTAGTAAAGCAATCTCAGGTGAGAAGGTGTCAGATAGAGGAGTGTTAGCCTGGTAAGTGAAATGTAGGAGCAGCCAGCTGCAAGCTCATCGTAGTCTCTGGACAGAAAGCAGAAATTTTGGATGCAGTTCAAAGACAAATGTTTGAGCTCCTGTCTTTCCCAGCACATGTGAATGCTCTGGCTTGTAAGGACATCCAGCAGAGCTAGAGATGGGTCAGGTAAAATGGGACTCTGCCAGACCAATCTCCAAGTCCTAATTGCACATATGTGTACACAAAGACTACACAAAGGTAGCAGAAGTCTAGACTTATCTAGAATAACAAAAACCTTCAAAGTACAAGTCCAAAATTTGGCCCAAAAGTACAGTTTGGTGCCCACATTTCACTGTCAGTTTATCATTACAGATGGAATTTATCAACTGTGGTTGGTGGTTCCTCTTGCAGCCAAAGGAAAGGGATTAACAGGATAGATCCACTTTCAGCAATGTCTCTGCCTCCCTAGTCTAGCAAGGGAGTCCAGGCAAAGGGTTTAGAGCCCCAACTCTCGGTTTGCCACAGCCAGGGAAACTGGTTGCTCAAGGACCTGATTTTGAAGATCATACAACTGCTGAGGAGGTTGTTCACTCATTTTTTTCAACCTCAATCCCTACCATACCTGCCCAGCTGTAACCTTAAGCTTTGTGGTACTGGTCCAACCCGTGTCTTTCAGCATTTGCAAATCTGTCCCCAAATCACTTGCAGCATCCAGTTTTTTGAACAGGGGAAGGCAGCATGCAATGAGGCAGAGCAGATAATATGGCACAGGAGCAGCTCCCCATCAGTTCCTTGCAGAAAAGAAGTCCTCACACTGCACCATTTGCAGCGAATGAATTCAAGTGGGACAGACTTTTGTCTAGGCAGAACTCTCTTGTAACTTTATTACCCCATATCTATCTACACCGACTCCAGGTCCAAGCTCCCAAGGCAGCCAGATATTTCTTATCCGCCCACATACCACACGCACCCAACGTGACTGCTTCCAGCCACAGGGAACAACCATGCTTCACGCAGCTTTCCAGCTTGACCTTGTGATTCTTTTCACACACACACTCTAATCTTAGCTCAGGCTAGCTCAGGACCACAACATTCTTGCTTCAGTATTTTCTTCTTTTTTTTACCATCCAGGTGGCTGGTGTTGTCCATCCAGCCACTCCTACAGCTCCCTCTGAGGATGTTTCACTCACTATCCACACGGAACACCTCTGCTCTGAGTCCTAACACTGCAGTTCACAGCTCTCTGCACCCCCTTCAGACAAGCCTTTAATCTTCCTCATCGCCCTGGAACACTTTTATCAGCTGAGCCCAAGGAAGCGATGTGATTCACAACTGCTTAAGAGTGCTGTATCTCATCATGGGGTTAAAAAAAGAAGTAATTAAACCACTCAGTGCCTTTTGCCCACTCTTAAACAAAGCCTTGACCTATGCTGACATTTGAAAATTATATATTTAATTTCCACGTGTGGCTTCATGTGTTGGCAGCAGGCACACCACAAAGAGAGGCTGCTCTTGGTTTTAGCCAGGCTAGAAAAACCATAATCAGCACTGGAAGGTTCACAAAAATGTTCAATTTGTTATTAAATTGCTGATCCCATATTATGAAGAACTTTTCCAAACCTTTGAAAAACGCGAGGAACAGGCTGAATGAAGTGGTTACTGGAAAGGGCTTTTGGCTCCTGCTATGGGGAAGCAGTTGCAAGCTGATGGGCTTGCAAGTGCCTTCCAACCAGAGGAAGAAGCAACATCATCTGCTCGTGGAGGAGCAAACATGCCCAGAGTGCAGAAATGCCAAAGGTTCTGCAGCCTTTCACAAAACCAACTTGGCATCTGAGCACTCCTCTCTGCCTGTGTTTTTACCCAAGATCTCAGATGGAAAAAAAAAAAAAAAGTTGAGATCTCCATACCCAAGAGTTTGAGATTGATAAAACAAAGCATTTTGAAGAGGAGTCCAAAACTCAGTGCTAGATTAAGATGATTTGATGATCAAAATTCACCTCGTTTGTTCAGTACATGACACATCTCTAATGATTTGGAGATCAGTCTTGGAAAACCTGCTGAAATGCTGGTCAAGTGACCAGACACATGAAGATGTCGCAGTTCAAACACCAGGACCTAAATTCAGCAACAAAGAAGAGAACTGTGCTACTCCAGCTATCTGGACCAAATATTTAGCATCAGCTTGAAACAACATGGGGGAAAAATCCATAGTTGTCAAACCAGGAGCATGAGACTGGCACATATTATCCACAGACCTGCAGGCCTAAAGCTGTACCTCTGCTCATTTCCCCAGGGAACCACAGTTAAGTCAAATTATCACCCCTTTTTCTCCCAGCTCCTCTGGCTTCATCCTTGCAAGTATCTCCTCTAACACATGTTCTCTCTTGTCCTTCTTCTGGTACATGAAATTACTACCCTGGCTGGGATGAATCAGTAGTTTTAAAGGCAAGCACCAGAAGGAGTGGTTTTCCCTCTCTTTTTCCTCTGGATTTTATTATCAGTTCCTTCCCTCTTCTAAATTTAAAAAAAAAAAAAACAACCAACCAACCAACCAACCAAAAAAAAAAAAAACCCACCCAAAAAAAACCCACAAAACAAAACAAAAAACCAGACCAAACCAAATAAACCAAAACCACCACCACAAAAAAAGAAAAAAAAAATCCCCCACCCCATTACTGTAAGACATTTTGGAAGCCACACCAGAAGCTTTGAAGTTCCAAGAGACAGAAGATGATAGCTCCTCCCTCACTTCAGATGTCTGGGGTTTTGCAGCATGAGCCTACTCCACCTCCTTCCGAGCACACCCACACACACAGACTCTGCCCACTACATGCTCTGGTCTGGCACTTTGAATCACACAAGCTCCAGGATAAACACACAACCAATTCAGAAATGGGAGCATTTTGCAGGGCAGTCGACACTCTAGGGAGCAGTCCTTCTTTATGCCTTACCCTTGGGCCTCCAATACTTCCAGCTCCATGTGCTTTGGTCAGGCAGCACCAATGTTCCCAGCACAATGCACAAAGCTCTGTGTTTGCACTTGAGATCCAGGTGTCCAGGCTCCTTTTCTCCTGACCCATGTCCCAAGCCCTACCGGAGGGGCATGGCTCAGCATGGGTGGATGCATGCACACATTCAGGGCCTACTTCAAAAGGAGCTGGGGGAAGAGCCCATGCTGCTTCGGCTGGGTCTGCTGCCCAGGCTGAATCCATAGAGAACGGCTAGCTGGTGTTCAACATGCTTCCTAACACAACCAAGCTTATGCAGTCAGATCTGACAAGCTATTTCATGGTGTCTGGCTTGCGCGAAGCATTTCCCAACAGAGACAGGACAAAGTTCACAGCAGGCAATTCAATACTGCAGTGTCTAAACAGGGACACCTCACGGAGATGGCAGAGGGCTCAACCCAGAGGGATGACAAACTGGGTTTTGGGAATGGGATGGCCACTGATGGGCTACCTCCTGTGAGGGCATCCATAAGGGTGTCACACCTGTGGGCAGCCCCTACTGATATTGCCTTGTGGAGAGATGTGTGCCCAGTCCACTGCCCTCCCAGTTTCCATCCAGAAGAAAGATTTTACGCCTCTTTTTGCAAAGCTGTTGTAGATTCACTGTGGGCACGTACCAGCTTGAAGTTACAGCAGTGTCTTTTGCTGCTGCTGGCTCCCTGATGCCATGAGACCCGAGAAAGACCTTGTGGTAGCAAGCCCATTACCTCAGCCAAAACACCACAGCAACATACCTCTTCAAATCTTTTAACTCCCCTCTTGGTTTGTGAAGACTCCGAAACTGCCCGTACCAGATACCAGACCAGCAGCTGTGTTGTGAAGAGTGGCCAATTCAAAGGGAACCAAAGGGTGCCCACAGTCAGATCTGAGCCTGACTGTTGTTTCCTTGCCAGAATCTGGTTTATCTGCTAGGTTCAGCATAACATTTGCAACAGCAAGGGGCAGGATGTGACTGTGATGCCAGAACACATGTACCTGCACATTCAATAGGATTAGCTCTTTTTTTTTTTTTGCCCATGTGAAGGAGAGAGGACTTAAAATGGACACACTGATGTGGGCACCACATGACTGAAAGCAACTCACAGCAGCCACTTTCAGGACATGGGATGCAAGCAACAGGCCAACAGTTTTTCAGCACAGGTAGGCCTAAGTTAAACCCTTCTACCTTAGTCCCATCAAATCATCCTTTGCAATCCCAGCTGCAAGTCATTAGCTCAGCTCTTGTGCTATACAGACAAAAAGCAGAAGAACTGGTGAATAACAAAATTGTAGAAATGTGCAGTTGCATGGGGACATAGAGCAGAGAAAGATAAGAAAGCTACCTGCACAGTCACTGTGTGGGTCCTGGGAGGGGTCCTGGGGGGGAAACCCAGGTAAAAAACCTTCTCTGGTCAAGTTACATAGCAGGGAAATGCAACACTGGAGAAGCTGGGAACACGGGTACTGCCTCCTCACTCTCATATCACCAGGACTGCACTCAGCCTGACTGTGGAGCTTGTATGAGCAGCACCAACTGCCTTCAGCCAGGACACCTTTTTGTGGAGGTCAGCCAAGCACTCAGGACGGTAACACCCCCAAGTGCTCTGTGAGAGCCAGAGAGGGTTACACACTACCAGGCAGACCCCACCAGGGCCAAGCATGGATGCCTGCAGCCAGACATGTTCTGGGCCACACACAGCATCACAGTCACAGGGCAGTGTGGTGATGGGAAGCCTGGAGGCAAGGAGACACCTCTCACCACAGGCACAAGAAAGCAAAAGAATTCAGCCTCCAAGAAGGCCAGTGACCTTTGGACACTATCTATGTCCCAGAAGGGGTGGAAAAAGAGAAAAGGGCACAGAGTCTTGAGGGAATGCTGATAAAGGTCTGGCAGGCACTGAGGTAGTGGAGATGCTGTGATAATGACTCATACAATGTTAACTCATTGAAGCCCTGGAAACAACCCTGAGAGTTCAGAACATGGCCAGAGTTTCAGCTTAGGCACCTAGAGAAGGTCTGAGAATCCCCTGAGGAAGTCCCGTGGTGTCTCCCACCTGCTCTCACCAAGCGGCACTGCCACCAGGTCAGTCCCTGCAGTCCCTGCTCCATCCCAAGCTGCCACCTTTACCCTCCTGCTCACACTGCCGGGCATCTGGGACCCACAGCCAGTCGTCACTGCTCCCAGGAGGTCAGACTAGCAATCACAGCACATGTGCCCCTGGAGAGGATACTGTCGGACAACTGGCACGTGTGAAGCCAAGATATTCTCCAGATCGAGAGACCAGGACTGCAGAGCTGTTCTCCCAGGAGAATCCCAAGCTCCAGATAAGATGAGAGACACAGATGAAAATAAGGGCAGTCAGAAATAGAAGAATCCCTGTCCTAATGATGCAGTGAGAACAGGAGACTTAACCAGGTCCTGCCGAGTTACTGCTGCCCTTGCCCACGTCATTGCTGCCTGCAGTCCTTGCAAGTTATTCCTTATACCAGCACATTCCAGGGAAAAGGCAACTCTGGGCCTCAGTACCGCCTTGATGAAGCAGAGCCAGATTGAGGCAGTAGCAGTCTGGGGCAGCAGCTTTGAGGAGTCTTTAAAGGTTGTTAACCTTAGAGATTCTGAGTTGTCTGAAAGCTCAGCTAATGCTCTGGCAATGTCCTTAAGAAAAGCAGCCTGCAAGAGCTCCTACCCGCCTGCGTTCAATCCGAAAGGATAAAAACAGCATTGTGGCTGTGGCAACATGCTTGCCCTGTATTTTTCGGCAGTAATTCTGAAAACGTCAGATCTCAGTTTGGTTTGTGTGTTGAAGCAGATTGGAAAGCAATGGTTTGTACCCTCTCTGTTATTTGCAGAGCACATGTTAAGCAAAACCATATCCAGCTGCTCCCACAGCAAACCCTGCCACTCATCCTCCTGCAAGACGTGGCCAGCTGAATGCCAGTGCTGGCAGCCAGGCTGGGCTGGGACTGGCCAGGGGCACAGCTGCTCCAGAGGTGGTGTCCACACTCGCAGCCTCAAGGCATTGCATAAGCCTGAGTTTGGATCTAAATGTTAAAAAACTCAGCTGTACTTGGGGCTCTCTATTGCCCTTCTGGCATGGGCCCTTCGAGCACTGCTACTGCCAAATTTTCCCTTCATCGGGTATGCTAGGAAGCTCTATCTGTTTTTCTTATTACAAGCTGTGAGCCTTATGAAAAGCAGGACTCAGGAAGCTGGGTTTTACAAAGAACACCTAGAACACTGCAACACCTGCAAGAAATGCAGTCAAATTTGGCAATCCTAGCATTATTCCCCTGCCCCCAGGTGCCTCACCCGCCTTAATGCACCCACTCTGGTGACTGGCATGTCCTTCCTGACCATTCCAAGAACAGGAGCTCCCAAAAATGCATTGCATAGTCCATTAGCACATTAACATAGGAATTATGGGAGCCCTCTGTTCATGTCTGACTACAAGACCATAGGCAGAAAGTGTGCAGTAGCCACAGAAAGACCATATGGGGCAAAATCCCTTGCTGATTGCAGATGCAGTGCCCTATGTGT
Organism: Empidonax traillii; assembly: GCF_003031625.1. NCBI lineage: Eukaryota > Metazoa > Chordata > Aves > Passeriformes > Tyrannidae > Empidonax > Empidonax traillii. Next base: position 748,191 of record NW_020955447.1, read on the forward strand.
GCCAGAGGAGAGGAGCAGGACACTGCTGGTGTTGCTGGTCCTGCAAACACAGAAAGCTAAGGATCCAATTCAGGGTACAATACAGATAAAACCCAGGCTAGCTTCCCATGCTTCCTCCATAAACACAGAGTCGTTTAACCTAAAATATAGGAGCACAGCTTACAAGCCAGGCAAGAAATATTTCAATACCACTGCCAGGAACAATAATATACTGTACCACAGACCTTATTTCCCAAGGTGGGTACCCCAGAACAGGGCAAAAAGCCTCCTCGCTCTCATTCCCTGAAGTTACACTGGGAGCAGAGAGGAGTACTGGCTTTCTACAGAGCATGTTTTTGGTCAGGAATCTCCATACCAATAGCTAGAGCTCTTTTGAATACACTTGTGTCTAAGAGGGTGCAGAGGGGAGGGTAACCCTAAAGCCTGCACCCAGCAGAGGAGCAGGGAGGGGCTGCCTCAATGCAACTCTGCCAGTCTGAAAAGCCCTTGATTAAAGAGCGAGCCACAGTTAGGGCTTAATGTTCTGTAAGGGTGAAGAACGTGGATGTGGGAATCATTCTCTGTTGCCATGACCGACAACCAGCTCAGGGTTTGTCAGCTGGTTGTAGCGAAGGGGTTGAGTATTTTTTGTAGCTAATGCAAGCTAATTTATCCTACACTGAATACTCTACTTTTGTTAAAGTATTTTCCACATAGTGGCTTGAGACTGAAGATTTCTACCATATGCCATATTCAATTATCTCATTATATACTGAGAAAAGCAGTGATTGGAGAAAGAAAAACAAAGATTGGTATAGACATATTTATGAGATTTAAAATAAAAATGTGAGGTTTATATTTCCAGGAATAAAAATTAAGCAGAATTTTAAAATACCACAGCTATGCTCTTTAATGGCCCATACTCAGCTGCTCCTGCAGTCTACCAGAAAGGATAAATATGATTTTTGATCGTAACATCCCTGTGGTAGAACAACAGACTTTCCATGCAGGGTTGCTACTTGGACCTCACTCTAACTACAATCTCCTCCTTGCAGAGCCAAATTCAGGGTTCAGAAGGACAGATAAAGCCAGTATCTGGCTGACCAGGAGCATGAAAATGCAGCATGGCTATGGGCTGGAGTGCGCCCCAAAAAAACTGGAGCTGGGCAGTGGGTGAATGAATCAAAGGCGCACAGATATCATTAAAAATTCAGCACAGAATTAAAAATTCAGTACATCTAACTTCTTGGGCGCAGCTAGGGGAAATGCCCAGTGATGCTGCTCTGACAGCGCAAAGGTTCAGAAAAGATGCTCACCCTGAGCGCAGGCAGCTCGATGAGGAAAGAAAAACTGCTTCAATGAGCAGTGCCCAAGGCTGTACCCCCATCTACCCCTGTCCCGCCTCCAGCGATGGCCCCACGCGTGACGCTGGAGGCAGCTACAGCCACAGAGCTGGCACAACACACACAGAGCTGCGCTGCCCCAGCTATCACCTGTCAGGCTGGGACTTACCATCCCACTGAATGAGCCTGTCTTCCATAGACCAAGTTGCTTGGGGTGGGGAGGGGGGGGGAGGGTGGTTCCGAACTTACATCAACATTTCACACCTGGAGCATCCCCTACCGAGGATTACCAGAGGCTAAGAGGCACCAGCTGTCTCCCCAGCGCAGTTTGGGCATTACCGCCCTGCGTGCAGGAGCTGCAGGACATGCTGTCTCCCGGGGCACGGGCCGGCTGCGGGACGGGGGAAGGGGGGGAGGGAGGACGGGGGCGGCGAGCAGTCTGGACCCGCGGTGTGTTGGCAGAGGCTGCCCGAGGTGTCTCCCTTGGCTCAAGGCAGGCGGACCCCGGCATCCCTCGGCCGCCCGGAGCCCCGGCAGGCAGAGCGGCCCTGTGGCGGCCGCGCTCCTCGGGCGCCGCCCCGCGGCCCGGCCCGGCCCTGCCCGGCCCTGCCGCCACACGGCCGTGCCCGCCGCGCCCCGGGAGCGACGGCGCGGGCACCTTGTCGTGCCCCATCGCGCCCCGCTGCCGCCACGGGAAGCCTCGAGAAGGGGCTATATCGGCCTTCGGTGTCTCAGGCCCCACTGCCAAGAACTCCACTGAGGAACTGCTCTCGCTTCACCCAAAACACGTGGGTTGTCTTACCTGTCAGCTTTAGCACCGCATCCCCCCACGCAGCTCCCACACCTGCCATTCCTCACAGATCCAGTGCGGTAACCACGCTACCCACCCCCCGCCCCCCACGCCGTACCGCTCTACTGAACCCACGCAGGATTTGCCTGTACCATGAGAAGCCCCACCTGCAGAAACAGGCTCGTCCCATGAATTCTGGTCAGCAGCATTCCACCTAGTGGGCAAGAAAGTGCTATAACTTGCCAAGCGAAGAAACAAGGAGAAGTGACAAAGCCCTTCCAATTTAGATGACTTAATATTTGCCTGTTATTTTTACCTCCACAGAAAGCTCCATCAAACCACCTCCTTCCAGCATCCCCAAACCAAAGATGGATGAGTCTCTACTCGTTGAAAATCTATTTACTGGAAACATAGCAGGTACTGGACAGAAATACGAAATACAAGAAGGGATGTCATAAGAATAAGGGCAACACAAAATCAAAGTATATAAAAAGCAAATTATTTTTTCAGAATGCTAGCTTTGATGGTCCCTAAAATATTCAGAGGAAAGTAAGAAAACAAACAAGAGACCTCCACTCACCAAGCTTCTTCAAGAAGAGATCCAAACAGTCATTACTATGGCACCCGTTCATAGATTTACAACCCCAGAAAACTTTGCTTTATCCATGCCAGACTCCGGGCCAGCAGGTTAGGTGACTTTGGCAGCACTTTGCATCACCAGTGGGCTTGTGTGCCTGTCCTTGGAGGCAGCCCACAGATGATGCTGATAGGATCTCTCTACACCCTTGAGAGTTCACATTCTTGGTTTTCTTGAATAACCACCACGAGCAGCTTAACTTGTCTCTTCAGTTAGATTCAGCGCCCCTTAATGTCCTGCTGACTCCAACCTGCTCCGCTGGGTTCTTAATACCTGACAGAGGCCCCCCTTTGGCATTGTGCTACTGAGAATGGGCAGGAAGGAACAGGAGTTGTTCCAGTGACTACAGTGCCTCTGGGTTTGTCATCACAAGCAGACCTCATATGGATTACAGTCTGGCAGCAAATTAATTTCTACAACCTATCTCAAAGATAATCAAAGATATCACTGGACACCGTCCTCCTTGGACACACACACAAAAAGCTACACAATAACCTTTTTCTATCCATACTTTATTGCAGGTGTACATATAATTATTTTTACTTTATTTTAAACAAGCAATTCCTTTCATGGAAAGGAGAAACTTTTACCATTAAAATAGAGTGATTATACCACAAGTATTTTACAGATATGTACAAATATTGGCAGCTAGTTTCTAACTGATGTTTACACACTAATGTCTACCAAACTATCAAACCCCAAAATAAAAAGAGACCTAAATCCAAAGACAAACAAACAAACAAACAAATCTACTACTAGCAAAAACAGGTGTGGTTTTTAATATGAATACAAAAACTTGCATAATAGATATTCACAGTGCTTGGAAGATATTAATTCATTCTCAGACTATACACAAAAGTGTCTGGTCTCCCCTTCATATGCATATGTCACTTATAGTACTGGAGGGGTCTGCACACACCACTGAGAAAAGAAGATGGCCAGACCTGTGGAATTTGCCTTCCCCACCAGCCATGAATACAGGTACATACAAGGCAGTGGATGCTCATGCAAGTCAACTACACTGTTTTCAGGCATTGGTGTATTTTGTAACGAGTGGCAGCAGCATTACAGCACTTCACCAAATCCTTTGGAAGCCTGTTAACTGCAAAATCAGAATACCAAGCTGCCTGGTGGCAATAAACACTTCAGTGATGTGGTTAGGCTGTGTTAAGCAGGTGTGAATGTGATTGTCTTTGAGACAAGTGTGCACATGGTGCACATGCATTTTATGACAGTTTTCCAAACAACTACACACTGATTTTTTGACCTTTTTGTCTTATTAACAACCACTGCCAGAACCATAAGTAACCATAGGTCTGCATGGGTAGGAGAGTTTAGCAGGCCTGTTGCTCCAGACCCTGCCCTCCCACCTTTTCCACAGACAGATGGGCATTGCCGCAGTAACACCCACCGCTCCAGCTCTGTAGTAGATGCAAAAGCAAGGCTCTTGCACTGCTACAAGGGTGCTCCCTGCAGTGCAGCCACTGGACTCTGGCTCTGGCCATTCCCCATGGCTTACAGCCAAACAGGACCCAGGTAACAGGGAGCGACAGACAGCGGGAGGCTTGACTGGACTGTTCAAGAGCAGACAGCCAGATTTTCTTTATCCATTTAGATTCATTTAGGAGAGTTTATTTTGGATGCAGTAAACATACCTCAAGTACTTAGTAAAGGCATTTTGGCTTTGTTTGGAAGAAAGGAAAAGAGGCTATAGTGAACACACAGCTCCTAATTTTCATTACAAAAAGAAAGAACAGCGTGATCAAAGAGGGCACAGTCAATTAAGTCATGGTTGCAGTGAGCCTGTGCCCACCGTTCATTCCTCAAACACACAGCTAGGGTTTAGTGCTGGATTCATCTCAGAGGAAGTACAGCCTCTGATGCCACTTCAGCAAATGCAGATACACCTGCACGCTCTGCCTCTACACCACACTCACACTTGCATAGAAATAGTGAGATGATGGACTCCACGGATTAGCTATTTTAACAGCTTATGGGAATGCAATTTACCAGACAACTACTAAGCCTGCAAGCCCACCATCAAAGCAGCAGCTCAAACCTTCCTCATCACGGTCTGGCTTTCCTTCCCCTCCTGAGTTTGTCTATCTTCAGGTTTTGAGTGATCAACACTGCACAACACACACTTCCTCAACCAGCAGAATAGCGTCCCCTAGCTTTTAGAATTTGCCAAAACACACTTGCAGGGTTGTCAAAAGCTGGGCACAGGTTACACAAACCTTCAAGTACAAGCTTCCCAAATGCTGAGAATTGATGGGGAGAGGAGGTACTGGGGAAAGATAGGGGAGGAAATCAAACATGTTTATTTGCATGTAACAAGGTAGCAGGATGTTTCTCACACCAAATGCCTGAATCATTACCATTATTTTCCTAGTGAAAGCCAGCACAGCCAGCTCCACCACTCTCAAGATCACCAAACAAGTGTCCTTAGTCTGGCACACAAACAGCCTACACTTCCACCACCATCATCAGCCCTGGAGCACTACACACACATATTTGCATGACCTATCCATGACTAAGTGGGACACTGTCACTCTATCTGTTCTTACAAGGCAACTTTCTTCAGTCCATACTTGCCTTCTAAGCAGAGGAAAAATTTCTAAGGAACAGATTTATTAAAAACAAACCAAAAAAATAACATAAAAATATGAATCAAAGTAAGGGGTGATCATGCCTGGACAAATTCTCCAGTCACACTCCTGTCTTCAAAAGCCAGTCAATTAACACTCTTGTCTTCTGTACTCTCAGAAGCAGCCAAGTCATTTGTTTTATCCTCTCCCCATCTATCCAAGGATATAAGCATTTATTTATCAATCTGCACCACAGCAGTAGTAGACAGCTGAGAGACAGTTCCATTTGTTGCAGTAAAGAAAAAAAAGACAAAAAAAAGGCCGCACATTGTATTTGGCTGGATGCTTAGAACAAAACAAAACAACAACAACAAAAAAGAGGAATAAACTCCTGGCAGAGCAGGTCTTGCTCCCAGTGAAGCAAATAGGCAACCTGCGTTCATTATAACAGGAACAGGCCAGACACTTCCATACACAGCCCTCCAAATGTGCTCAGAGTATATCCTGGCCTGATGGCTGTTGGCAGTGTTGCAGCAGCACAAACTCAAGACAACCAAACTATCTGTACACTAGCATTAACAGACATGGACCACAAGACAAAGGCAGGAAGATAAACTGACATAGACTTTAAATTTCATTCTGATTAATCCATTTAGACAGAGTTTGCTTTACCAGCTCAGTGTCAGTTTTGGTCCACTGTTTTTTTTTGGTTATGGTGGTTGTGTCACTGCTAATAGTGCAGGCTACTTCCATTTTCTGCTCAGATAGACACTTCCAATGTCAACGTTAAGTGCTACACTCGTTGATTTGCCCTGTAGTCAGGTCTGCAGAAGTGATGCCACTTACTGATACGGAGCTGAATAACAAAACCGCTCACAATCTCCTGCAAGAACCAGAGTGACATCACATGTGTGAATGAGGTATATATTTCCATAATGAGCTGTTTCCTGGTATGGAAGAGCTCCAATCTCATTACACCACAAACTCCTCTGGGAGCTGGTCCTCTCCCAGAAGATCTAAGGAGAGGCAGTTCATGGACCGCTTCCCGTAAAGGGCAGACTTGGTTTTGCAGTCCGCTGTGGAATAAACACAGCCATAAATAGACAGCTTATCCTCCAGACTGCAGCCAAACGTGTAGCTGTGGGACGTGTCTGAAGACAGTGTGGCACTTAGTGGTGGGTGCTGGTGCTTGTAAAGGCGGATGTCATCCAAACTCTGGCTGTGCTGGTCCATGCAGCTCCTGCTTTTGGGCGATCTGACCTGTCAGTTCACAAGACACACATGAATAAAAACAATGAGCTCAGATACAGCCTAAGGATGCTGGCTATGTATGCTACAAATTTTCCAAAATTGTTCTTCCACTCTTTCAAAAGAGCCCCACCAGTCTTCTGAAGGATGTTGGCTTAATGAAGAAGCTGTGAACCATTAAAAAATTACAAGTGGATTAAGCTGCCCTATCATGTTGAGCCAGATTCTGATCTGTCTGCACTGTGTCCTCAGTGTCCAGCACAATGGATGGAACACTTGACAGATACTGACACCTACATGACCTGACACTTCTTGGCAGATCCATGCAGTCGTCTTCAAATGGACAAACTGCACTTAAAACAAAACTGCCCCAACTGCTTGAACACACTGAGTTAAGTCTAATGACTTAACTATACAAGCTGTAGTGAGTCAGCCTCTGTAAAGGAATTATTGACCATTTGAGACATTTCCAACTTCACTACTTGTTTCTTTTCTTCCTCTTTAATAGTCATCTCTTAAATGCTAATAATAAGGCCGATTTCAGGAATATCATTCTGAAACCAAGACACTTCTTTTGCACCACAGAAAACTTCTTCCCAGTATCGCTTCTCTCACCGCCATAGGAAGGGCATTAAAAAACCACTCAGAAGGAAACCCCGTGTTGGCTCAGCTGTACTCCCAGAGTCAGAAATATGTTGCATGGTTCTGTCAATGCTAAGGAAACCCTGCAGCATTTAGTTACGTGGCCTTGTAAGAAAGCTTTTGGTGGTTTTATAAGGAGGCACCAAATATTTGATGAAGACCTGGCAGCCAGGTCTTTGCAATTGTATAGAAGTATTGATCAGAAATATTTTTATAAAACAGGTGCCTCCCAGTCAACTAACAGGGTAAGCACGTGTTAGTAACAGCAGTAAATTAAAAAACATTACTTTAAGTAAGATGCCTACTTCCAGCCTTGAGCTCTTAAGCCGTCCACTCAAATATAGGCATAAGTTCACTACGATTTGTACTGCATGGTCTTTAACTCTGGGAAAAAAACCCCAAAATTTTATTCAAATCTACTATAGCACTTTACAGACTGTATTGCTGATAAGTGAAAATTTCTTATTACTTTTGACTGGGTCCTGGAAGAAACATGAAATACTAAAAAAAAAAAGTCCTAAGAAGTGATTGAAATCCTTGTTCCAATTTTTACAATTCTTTCACCAGGTGAGGCAAATTTGGATTCAGAGAGAAAAGAAAATATGGAGGCTTTTTTTTTGATTTGTTTGTTTTCCAAAACTCCACAAAATTTCCACCCCAGTGGGTGCCGCTACACTTTAAATAGAGAGGCCTTCAAAAGACATTTTAGTAAGATTTTTCCAAATAAAACTCATTAAACTATGTACTTTGCTATATATAATTGCCCTTTCTCAAATGGTTGATGAAAACTTTGACAACAAAGACTTCAGCACACACAGAGTATAATCACACAAATGATATAATAATTACAGCTTGAACATCTGGTTTTGCCCCAATGTGAGCTACTTCTGGCTTCAGAAGCAGGAAGATGATTAAGTTTGCAACCCACACCCAAACTGCATGGATGGTCTTTGCTCTGTAATCCACTGAAAATCTAGAAGTGGTTGATTTTCTATTTCCCATCCAGAAACCTAAGGTAGACAATAACTGGCTTGCAAGACTTCCACGCTTTGCTTCCATGATTGCTCCAAACCTCTCTAGACTATTCTGAACCCAAATGCTGCTCTCATCCTATTCCTGAGAGCAGTAGCAAGCCAACACCTGGTTTTGATTACACCATTTAAAAATGAATCGAATCCAGACCAATTCAGGTCACTTGATCAACAGCTGTCTCCATTACACTAGACCTTGCTTCAATGCCCACACACATGCCAGACCCTCCTGCTGAGCACCCCCCTCCCTTACCTGGTGAAGGGATTCCACGCTTTGGCCTCTCATTTTGATTAGCGTGACTTGCACCACAGACAGCGATCCGTCATTTATAGCTGAAAAGGAGAAGGAGAAAGGGAAATGCAATGCAAGTTTGAGGTTTTGTGGGCTGCAGAAAAGGGAAGTTGTTCTCACAGGCCACATTCAACCCTGCTCTCCTCTAAATATAAATATGCATCAGTAAGCACCCTCACTGCTCCAGGAATTTCGCTCACAAGTACTCCTTTTTGCCCCTGAAGATCAATGTTTAAAAACTTTCAAGGAAACAGTTTCTCACCAACATTTCCCATTTTCACCCATTTTGCTTTACAATAAGGGCTATACATCTTAAGGCCAGACAGCTCCTGCATGATCCTGTTGTCTAGCATTCCCTGTATCACAAGCCACAAAACTTTACCTATGAATTCCTGTGACTAGCCCATTTTCCTGTGGTTGAACCCCTTGGCTGTTTTGTGGTATACAAGACTTTAAAACAAATTCCTTCACTAAAAAGGATTTACCTCAGTTATCTTTTGGTCATTAACTGAATATAAACTTGGCACATTTGGAGAAGGGAGACTTAGAGGAGCACAAAGAAGAGCAGCACTGTACAACATGGAATGCTGCCCTTTAACCTCTAGATGAACTAACTGCAAATCCTGTTGCAGAAGGGCAGTAAGTAGCACTGGCAGTTGTTTGGAAGAAGATAAGAGCTTTCTTAGGTCCCTCAGATTATGCCTGTTGCTAGAGCCTTGAAGAACAGTACTGAGCAGTACCAGAACACCATCTCACCTTGGCAGCTAGCAGCATCTAAAGGCAGAGATTCAACAGATTCTCCCACAGTGGCCTCCTCTAACTGGTCTCCCTCTAAAGGCTCATCTACAGGCATCTCCTCTGGCTCATCTACTGCCAGTTCAAGCTCTAGGAGAAAGAGAGCAGCAGGAGAATAGTTAGCATTACACTTGTGCTCCAAGCTGCTGTACACACTCTTACTCCCGACTCTCCTGCAGGAGAAGACAAAAATGGGCTTAGAAGTCGCTCCGCGTCTCCAAATTCTTTACCATCATCCCGAGTGTCATCTTCAGCCCGCCCTTTGCTGCCACTGTCAATGCCAGAGCTACCGTAGCTGATGGTTGAGCTGCAAGATTTCTCTTTCCTATGCACCCGATCAATGCCGAAGGGCTCATCCACCGACATTTCCACTGACACCCGGTGCCTGGAGTCAGCCTCGATGCCCGATGTGTGGGAGCTGCCATGGCTCCCTGTGGACTGGCGTGAGAGGCGGTTGTCCCTCTGGCTGCCCCCACTGCTCCCGCTGCCACGGGAGTTCTTGTCGCAGGGGTCCAGGTCCATGTCTAGCGTGTCACTGATATAGGACTCCCGGTAGCGCTTCTTCTCTGGAGAAGAAAGAAGAGAGAAACCAGTGGGAACTTTAGGCAAGACCAAAGGAAGGGCAGCAAAAATATTCAGTAAGTTCTGGGACTGGCACGGCCTCACAACTAAGGAACAACTCCTGCAGCTACTAAATAAATAGAGGGAGGACAGTTTTGTATTTTGTTTGTTCAACAGATATGGGGATGCCCAGCTGGTTGTAAAGGAATTAGTCATATTCACAGTAAACCAGCATGTTCCCAATTAGAACAGGCAGGTAGAGGCAGTTATGATACAGAAAACAGCAGGGTCCACGGTGAAGAAAAGGTCAACTAAAAATAAACAAACCAACAAACAAAAAAATGAGTGACTTACTTAGCTAACTTAAGTGCTCAATCTTTAAAACCGGATGCATTGATTGATTCTTGAAATAGTCACCAACATGTGGAGTCAGCAAAGAACAGAATCCCCACAGCTGGTGTTTATTAATGATTTATTATTTCTCCCATGGCTTGTACGTGCTGAGGGTGGTCAAGAAATCCATGAGACTCTAAGAGACACGAAACAACCTAGGGCCTTTTGCCCACAGGCACATGATCAGTGAGCCTTTCTACAAGTGACTTGCCTATGTCCTTGGACAAGAGGACCAGCTACTCTTTGACCGCTGCTGACGTTTAAGGTAACCATACAAGGCTTACAAACTTCAGAGAAGACAAAGTATCCCCTTACCAAACCCATATGGTTGTTCCTTAACATACCTTCAGCCTCCTCCAGTTTTTGGATCTGCTTCAACACGGGCTGAATATTCAGAAAGAGCCGGTGACTGTTGCTGAGTAGCTGCAGCAAATGCCTTGACCTGAAGGGGCAGCCTGTGTAGTAAACCAGTTTCCTTGCAGAGGGCAAGCCATCTGGCTGTATCTCAAATTTTTTCCCCTGCACATAGAGGAGAGATGCCAGAGAAATGAGCAAGAGCATGTTTCCAGCCACACAGCTACCAGAGATAGCTGTGGTCTTGTGCATGCAAGTGACAGGACTTGACGTGGCAGCGCGGGTAGGCTGACAGCTTTGCCACATCCCAGGTTGACAGCCACTGCCAGATGGCCTCCATTCCGTCATACTCACCAGAAAGGCCAGCTTCCCAATGTGCGACCAGGGAAAGTCATAGAGGAGCTGGCGAACGTGATTCACCTCCTGCAACACATCAAACTCAGAGTGACACAGGGACTGGCAGGTACAGGGTGGAGTCAGCGATGTGCAAAGAATTTGCAAACAACCAAGAATTTGAGATATGTGGAGCCTGGTGTTCACAGGGGAGGCAGAGGAGCCACGGTGAGGGGGGAGGACAGGGGAGCTGGGCAGAGTTAATGCTACACCAGAAGGCTTTCACAGCAGTCTGTTACCTGATAGATGTGCATTCCTCTTAGGGTCAGGCCCAGGATAACCGTTGGTCGATCCTCCTTCTTATCCTAAAAGAATAGAAGAGCCTGGAGTCAAAGGTTAATCTACAAAGACCATGCCCTTGTTCTGGCACCTACTGCAGAAGAGGTAGCAGGACTCCTCATCAGGCAGATGCCATCAGCTCATTTGGTTTTTATTATGTTTGTAAAGAGCACCTTGCCTTGTTGACCCCTGAAATATCTACACCTAAAATCCCCTTGTGCTGGGAGACTCAGGCATTCCACCAGCACATGTCCTAGCTGCCCTGGACAGGGAATCCTGTAGCTTTAGTGATTTGAGAGCATGGACAATCACTGCTCTCAGAGGTACCTCATTACCTCTCACACTGCCATGTGCTGTCTCTGCTGTCCCCACAAACATGCACCATTTTTGCTCTCCAGGTAACAGAGAGGTCAAAACAGAAGAGACACCCATCCCCTCTCCTTGCCACAGCACTGCTGTTCCCATCTAGGGACTTGGTAGATCTTAGGTGTCCCTTGGCTGGGGATCTGTGTGTGTGGGGGGGGGAGGGGGGCGGTAATCAATGCTCAGAGTTATGGGACTTTCCTTCTAATCTTTAATCTGGGTTTTGAGTGCAGGTGGTTTTACATGTTTGCATCTGGCAGCAATTCTGCCTAGCTTTTAGCTCATGCTGCATCTTGCTATGACACATTTGGTCTCTGATAAGATTCCTCTGCTTGAAGACAAAAAAAATATTATAAACTAATTCTTTCAGCCTCTCCTGGCACAGCAGAATTAGGGAAGGGAAGACATGTTTTTGCTGGGAGGAGAAGGAAGAAGAAAATTTTGGGGGTAAAAATTTATGGGCTCGCAGAGCTCTAACTTAGCATCATAGCCATCTCTCCTTATCTGTCTTGCAAGATGCAAGCCTTGTGCCATCACATTGCCTAATATTAGGCACAAGCAACAATCCAGGAATCCAAAACTGACATATAACTGAAAAAACATCAACCAGTCTGACATGGTTGGAGAATGAAGGGGATAAGAAAGTTGGAATGACTGTCACCTTTGGTTATTACATGACATTTGTGTGAAAGCTGGCTGACCTCTTGTCGTTATTTCAGTGAACTTCAGCAAGGGAAAAAAAGGTTTCTCTGATTTCCCTGGTACAATTCTACCAACAGGCAGGGACAAAAATTAAGTTTTGCCATTCCTGTGGCAACTTTCTTGGCCAAGAAACAAAACTAAATTCCAGCTATAACTGTATATTGGCAACGGATTTGTTTGTGGGGACAGGCCTCATTGGCTGAGCATTTTAGATTTGTTTGGCCTCTCTGAATCAGAGGCAACGATCCCTCAAAAAAACAGAAAGAGAAAAATGCAATGGTGCACTCAATTAATGATGGGAGAGAAGTTCAAAATAAGAAGCTCTTTGTCTAACCTTCTGCAGCCTGTAGAAGTGGACTGGCACATCTTCCAGTAGGCAGGACTCCTTAATGAACTTTAGAACTGCTTCCTTAGTGCTCAGCCCTTGCTGTTCTCGGTGCATCTCTGGGGCATGTTTCAAGATGTAGTCGCTCCCCCTCTTTGCAATTATCTAAACCACAAAGAAAACAAACAGGTCAGCAACTCTTCAGCGATCCCCCTGGGAGGCAGCTGTGATCAACAGCAAAGCAGAGACTGGAGGTGGAGGAGCCTCAAGATAGTCTGTGTTCACCTCTACCTCCCTGGAGAATAAGCATTTAAACCAGCCCAGATGACATGGATGTCTCCAAAGGGATCCTAGGTGGCAAAATTGTAACAGGCCAGGCCTACAGAGGTCAGGTCAGCTCTTCTCACTTTTAAGTATTGGAATTAGTTTTTCTAACTCTTGGCATGCATAAATGTTTATGGGCAGATAACAGATACTGCTCTGCATGCCAACACAATCAGCAGCAACATCTCCAAACAGGGCAGAAATACTATGTTTTCCTTTTAAGACCTGAAACTACGCATTAGGCTTATTTAGCATTTCCATTCTCAAAGGGATAGATAACACTATCTCAAGGTATTTTTTAATCTATTGGGAGTGGTTGGCAGGCACGTGGCTCTACTAAGCAGCACAAAAATCTGCACTGTGCCTTTTGCTCCTGCCCTGTGGGTGCCCAGTTCTCCTGCTTGCCCACATGCTCTCTCCAGACAAGCCTACAGGGTGGCCCTGACCCCTTCCATGCCTGACTGGCCCCTTTCAAGCTGTGAACAGCTGTGACAGATAAGAGGGACATCAGCTGAATTCACTCCACAACATAACCCACCACTGGGGACATTTAAAACTAGGCTGCACCAGGTACCCAAGAATATCCGGGCAGAAACAACCCATCCTGGCTCAAAACAACTAGACATCATCATCATCCAGTTCCAGCTTCCATTTTATATTAAAACCCTTGTTTACTCTGTTCAGTAACACCTCCTCTGCATGCCTTGACAGATTAGTTGCCCTCCCACGAGGAAGGCTGACCTCCATGGGGGACAGCATCATTGCCATCAGCTGCACGACATCAGCAGAAAGAGACGTGCCAGCTCCACAGTTCAAAGCTGGGTGGGTCAGCCCAGGGCAGCACTGCCTCTCCTCACTTGCACGAGACTTGGGGCAGCCCTTGGCCAAATGATATGAAGCACGTGTTGGAGGAAGCGATTGCGTTGGAGGAGGCGGAGATCTCTCACTATCTCCCCACGGGAGCCCAGGGGCAGGGAGAGAAGCGTCCACACGCCTGCCAGATTTCAGTGTTTATGATGATGTAATAAATCACCCACGTACTTGCTTGGGGTTGTGGCTCAGCACAGGTGAGCCAGGCTTTGCCTTGGCCTTTGCAGTGTTTGCCAAATGAGCAATAGTGTGTGATAAGCCCTTTAACTGCCTCAGAAACAGCACTCACATGAGACCCACCTTTTCCAGCGTTTCATTAGCTACCTCCTGACAGGCAACAACCCATAACGAGGAATGGCATGGGATGAGAGCCTGTTGTTTAGGACAAAGAGGCATTTCTGCACAGTAAGGCAGGCAAGCCAGGCTTTGTGCATAGAGGAGACCATCAGCTTTGCTTCCCCAAGACAACCTCTGTCGCTGTTCTAAACCTTCTTCCCAAAGCAGGTGACAGTGCTGTCTATCAGGGGAGATGCAGCTTGCCTGGGACAAGCAGTGAACCAATAGAGCCTTAACCAGTTTGCCTTCATTTGACAACTAAATCAGCTCTTGGCTTTAAGTCTTGAAGGGCACAAGTCATGTGCACATGCTTATAAACAAACATGCAAACCCATTACCAGGCCTTTCCCTTTCCTCTTACTGCAGTTCAGCCAGAGATTAATGACAAAGCAAGCACAAGAGGCACTGCACAGCAGTACTACCCCTTAGGGTTTGGATTTATTCATCCCTGAGGCAAGCATTACAGAGATGGGAACAAAGGACAATGGACTTGGCTTCCAGGCCCGGAGGTTTTCTGGAGAGCTTAGGTTGTGCAGATCTTGCTGATGTGCCACTACAAATACACAACCCTTTAAGCCATAGAAGAATCAAACACAGACAGCTGCACTGTCAGAGTTATTCATGTAACACCAGCACATTCCCTCACCAAGGAAGGGAATCTCACTGATGAGTGAGTCCACAAAGAACAGGCACCTACCACCAGTGGAAAGACAGGATATATCTCCTGAGGGAAATTCAGGATGATACTCTACCCCACTGCCTGATCACTGCAGTGGGAGTTGGGGAAGTTGCATGGCTGCATTAGGTACCACTGTGACACAGCTCCTGCTGTGTGTACAATCTGTTGACAGAAATATTCCCCCCAAACTTACCCATTGTGGGAAATAAGCCTGAGGTTCAAAATATTTGCCAGCGTGGACCTTCTCTCTGTAGTTGCCCAAGTCTGCCTGTAAGCTGTAGGCAGCCAGCAAGAAGTAGATTTCTTCTTTGTGATTGCAACGAGACATAAGTACTTGCTCTTTAAGATGGCAGTAGTAGAGCTGCCGAGCCACTTTATCACTGCAAAACACAAAGGCAAATTTACCTGAAGAAAGTTCAGATAAGGCCCCTGAAAAAAATCATCCTGCTGAGAAGAGGGATTAAACTTTGACATGTCTGCTGTGTGCCAATGCCACCCTGATACCAGTTATGTGTGTGTAGGGAGCACCAAACCAAGATCAAGGTCTTCTCCCACTAAGTGTTGTACAAACATGGGAAATGGTAGCTTCTACCTTGAGGAGCATGAGATCTAAGAACTTAGGGCAGAAGGCAGATGAAAGAAAAATCACGCCACACCTGTTTTGAAGACTGACTACAATCAAGCACTTCTGTTTCTCTGAAAAACCTGTAGGAGCCAAGAGAGTCAACTCCCTTGAATTCCCAGTCCTGTTTCTTGCACATCTGTCCTCCTTTCCCCTCTAAACTTGGCACTGTTTTATTATTTCATCTTGCCTTAGGCTCAAGGTACTTTTCAGCAGCTAATTCCCTGCAAGGTAGATCAGAAGGTACAGGAGCCTTGGGCTTGTTTTTGTCTTCTTCTTCAAGCTGCTAAATAGGGATGGTCTGATAAAACATAATAACTATGGCGCAGCATTGATAACCCACACATCCCCTGCTCTCAGAGCTCATGGGAAGCAGGCTGCTGACATGTACATACAGATGAGGTGCTGGACACTACAGACTGCTGGAAAAGTATGTGTGTATAGTTTGAAGGGTCCAGGTAACTACCTCTGCACGGCTCCACACACCTCTTAAATTAAACTACTAGTGCAAGAGAAAGTTGCTTGTCGTGCTGAAGGATATGTACATCAGGAGTGGCAGAACGATCTGTAATCTCCCTTTGTACATAAGAGCAAAATAAAATAAGAAGCACTTATCAGCCAAATAGACTCCAGAAGAAAGACTCCCCTGTATCCAAAAAAGAAAGACTATGGAGAGAGAAAACAGAAAACCACAAGCTTTGTTCAAGATGAGAACAAATGCCAAAAAATTTGGTAAAGATTTTAATCCACCTAAATGATCCCAGTTCTTGGCTTGCCCTGGGGTCAGAGCCACACCAGAAGTGCTGATGCAAATTAACTCTGTCAGTTGGTAATTTTTAACTACCTCATCCTTTGTTCTGTACCGTGGGTGAGGGTGGTGCTGTTTTGAGTGCAGCCCATATTCCATGTGAATGGACTCCAAATGCAAAACTCTCTAACTTATGAAGTGATTTCTTTTGTCCAGTTACAAAATTCCATTTCCAGGAGTAGACTGCACAGAGCACTGCTCATACACAAAAAGCAGATCTAAAATTGTTAACAAGTGCTTTAGAGTATAAGTAACTATTCTTGGTATATTCATCTGATGCTTTTCATACAACCACAAGACACAAGCAAAAGAGTGCTAATCATGTTTTGATAATGTCGTCATTCAACCTGCTCTCTAAACACAGATGGAAATGCAGTCACAATTTTCCTAGTGATATGGAGTATGATTCAGGCAGAAAACATTCATAGCTGGGTGAGAAAGTCTGCAAAGGTCTTAAAAAAAAATAAATTCCTAAACAGATTTTTTAAGCTTATTTCTGTGAGCTCACAGAGATGAGGTTAACAAAGAAACATTATTTTTCTTGCCTTTTAAGAACACAATGAATAATTCAAAACACAGTAGCTACTGCAGAAGGGAACTTACCCTATTACTCTTCCATTTTCTACGTAGTATTGTACTCTAAAGAATGCAACAAAAGGAGGGCTGAATTTCTCTGTTCCCTAGAGCAAAGACAGAAGACAAGTTAAATTATGAACAGCATCCAAAATTCCTGTTCCCCTGTCTGGTAATGTTCTCTTGACTACCAAGCTCACTCCTCACACTGCCTTTCATTTTCTACTCTTCGCTCTTAGCAAGTTCTGGGGGGGGAATCTGACTGTCTTGGAGGCTCACAACAATGAGGCACCACAAAACATTCAGACAGGCTGAATCACAAAATATCCAATGAAGAGAAGATGATTTCTGGATAGGAGGGATGAGTCCCAGTGTAGCCTGGGGACACCCAGCCTGGCCCGGAGTTACCTAGCTCAGCACCTGGCAGCACCAGACGCACTAGTGCTGAACACAGCAAGTCTGACACAGCCTCCCTCAACGCACCAGGCAAGGCAGCAGGGCAGTGTGCCATGCTGGCATGGCTGTGGCATTTCCAGGGCACACCTAGGAGTAACCAGCCATCCCTGTGCTGCACCACTGATCAAGGACACGTGCTGCCGTGTTCAGCATTGACTGCCTGAGGCTGAGGCGCACCAGCCCGATATCAACTCTGTGCCTTCTGTTTGGCAGGGCTCGTGTTTAGTTAGTCATTTATTCCTGCAGCCACAGACCAGAAGGCAATGCTGATGTCTGCTTTGCACTGAGGATGTCTGTTAGAGGAAAGCCAGCAAGAGTTCTGAGGTTTTAACTACAGCCTATCTTGCAGACTTACAGCCTTGTTTAAAAAAGAAGGAAAAAAAAGGAATAAAAAAAGGGGAAAATAAAAAAAGGAACATCTTACTACCTCATTCTTTCATCTTTCCTACTTTGCCAGTTGACGGCTCACGTAGATAAGTTTGCTCCCACAGGCAGTTCCAAGGCTTTCCACCTGAAACCTCTTCATAGGACTTAATTCCTTGTCAGCTAACCCAGTCGGATAGGCTAACTCCTCTCAGACTGCAGTACTGCCAACAGTAAGTCATTCAGTCTTTTATGATTCACATCACACCAGAGGTTCAACACTTATCCTGACTTGGAAAGCGCTACACGAATCCAGCCACAAAGCAATCACAAAGCATATCCCATCCCAAGGTGACCAAAACCAACTGCCTCTGCTGGAAGGATGGCCCTCTGCACGACTGCAGCTGTCTTTGAAGTAACTATCACTCATTTGGGAAAAGCAGAGCACGTGTTTGGGGATGAGAGATCCCCAAGCCTCACTAGTCATCTACAAATTTCTCTAAGCAGCAGAAATGGCAAGTGTGCCTACTCTGCAGAAGAAAACCCTTATGGAAGATGGAAAAAGTCATAATGAGCCAATTAAGATATCTGAATCCAACTGCCTGCTATACTTTGTTCTAGACCATGGCTCCTCTAATAAAGACATACACAAACAGGCACTATGACGTCTTAATGACCAGCACTAAACAATTACATAGGCTTGTCTTTATTTCATGAAGCTTTTCCCTCCCTTAACAGGGCTGGCTAGTGTTAAAGAACTGGGACACTTCTCAAACAAAATATCCTTTTTCTTCCTCCACAGTCCTCTTGCATGTACTCTGGAAGAGTCACAGCTCCAGTCATATCCCTTTTAACATGTTCAAGTCACAAAAGGTCATTTAAGGCTGTTTAGCTTAAGGATAACAGTGAGGTCCCAAGACTAAGTTCCGGACTAAATTCAAATTGAAAATTGACCAACTGACCTTCTTCACTTCTGTAGCAGCTAAGCAGCAACCATGTTACTATTGCTCAGGTAAAGTTGTTTAAGGGGCTGTTTCAACTCTTTTAATTAATTTTACAGCTGTGCACAAGTCACTGCATATTGCTACTGAAAAGTATTCTGCAGACCATCTTCAAGAAATGCTTTATGGATCTTAGTTTAAGAGTTTTCACTTCACTCTGTAGTCCAATAAAAAAGTAGCAGCCTCCAAAATAAAACACCCTTCTTACTTTGGTGGTCTCTTTCTTCCACTCCTTTGAAAAGTATTTGCTAAGCTTCTGCTCCAGGTCTATAAAAACATATTCATTATCTGAAAGATAGGAGGAAAGGGATTTCATGTTAAATAATTAGAAATTTTTATTCATTAAATATTTAGATGACTCTACAAGTTATTTTCAAACAATACATTTTAAAACACAGCTGACCAGGGAGTAGACAGGGCAGGAAAAAGAGAGTATTCTTAAGTACATACACTACTCCAGACACTATGGAAGGGAGGTCAGTCATGCCTTGATTCAGGAGATGCTGAGCTAAAATTTCCCAAGCACCTTGGCCAGAAATACAAAATTCTTACTTTATAATTCAGAAACCATTTGCAAAAGGGAAACATCATCTTACCAAGCTAACTGTGCTGTCAGTTTAGCAGATTCAGTTTTTTATTATTATTAAACAAGTAAATCCTACCCAAACTTCCTATTCTACCATCATGTAGCACCATAGTCCAACGTGGCATAAGTAATCAAACAGAGTGGGGTTTGACAGGTTTCATCTGCTACATGTGAATTGGATCCTCTGAGAGGGTGAAAAATAGGACCAAAGGAAATGCCCTTCTCAGAAGTTCTGGTTTCTTCTGCTCACACCCAACTTCTTTCATATGGAAAAAAGATGAATGAAAGGAAGAGAAACCTGGCCTCTCTCAAAAGACCAAAGGACCAGGGCTTGCTCTCCAACATAGTGAGGGTGAACAAGACAGCCTGAATGGCACATCAT